>NW_026067902.1:7548162-7813439 GCF_014885135.2 Alexandromys fortis
CTGAGGCTGCCCTTGAGGTGCTAATCTTGCCTCCACCTCCCAGAGGCTGGGATTACAGGTATGCACCACCGCAGCTTACTATTCTCTTTTCTGTTATCTTAAAGTACTAGTGCCTACACTTAGGCAGAAACATTGGCACACACCTGTTTTCCTAGCTGTTTGAGAGACTGAGGCAGAGAGATCCTAGTTCAAGGCCAGCTTGGGGCAACATAGTGAGATTTCATTTTCAAAAAATGAAAGTTTACCTTACACAGAGTCAGTCTATCTGCCTGTCTGTCTGTCTATCTATCTATCTATCTATCTATCTATCTATCTATCTATCTATCATTTACCTATCATATATATATATTCTATCTGTGCTGATTAGTTTTATATCCACTTAACATAAACTTGAGTCATCGAAGAAGAGAGAGCCTCAATTGAGAAAAAATGCCTCCACAAGATTCAGCTGCAAGACATTTTCTTAATTAGTGATTGATAGGAGGGCCCAGGCCTCGTGGGTATCTTAGTGTTCTATCGCTGTGAGGAGACCTCCATGACCACTGCAACTCTTATAAAAGGAGGCATGTCCTTGGGACTTACTTACAGTTTCAGAGATTTAGTTTATTACCAGTACAGTGAGAACCGTGGTAGCATGTAGGTAGACGTGGTACCAGAGAAGTAGCTGAGAATATGTTTGGGTCTGCAGGCAGCAGGACGAGAACGACACTGGGAGACTGGCGTGAACTATCGAAACCTCAGCGCCCACTCCCCAGTGACAGACTTCTTCCAACAAGGCCACGCCTATGCCAACAAGGTCACATCTCCTAGTACTGCCACTCCCTGGTGACTAAGCATTCAACTATATGGGCCTACGGGGGCCATTCTTATTTAAACCACCACGGTGGGGGATGCCACCCCTGGGCTGGTAGTCCTGAGTTCTATAAGAAAGCAGGCTGAGCAAGCCGTGGTGAGCAAGCTAGGAAGTAGCGCCCCTTCATGGCCTCTGCATCAGATTCTGCCTTCAGGTCTCTGCCCTGCTTGAGTTCCTACATTCACTGCTTTTGATGATGAACTGTTATGTGGAATTGTAAGTAATACAAACCCTTTCATCCGTAAGTGGCTAACTAAGATACTATCTGTCTGTCTATCTATCTCTCTATCTCTCTATCTCTCTATCTATCTATCTATCTATCTATCTATCTATCTATCTATCATCTATCTATCATCTATCTATCTATCTATCTATCATCTATCTATCTATCATCTATCTATCTATCTATCTATCTATCTATCTATCTATCTATCTATCTATCTGAAGGCACCTGAGTACTGCAAGGTGCTCCCCTCTAGACCCTGGATTGGGCACAGACCACACGCAAATAGCAATTTCCAAGCATAAACCAAACACAGAGAGTTCCTTTATTAAGCAGGGCAAAGAGACAGGGTAGCTGGATCTGAATCAGGCAGAAACAGTGGTGAATAGCTTTGCAGGTGTTTGTTTTAAGAGGGAAAACGTGGAGGCTTGTGTTAGAACGAACTAGGAAGTGTTGGTTAGTTCTGGTTGGGCATTTCAATTAGGTTAGACAAAATAATGGATTTTGGTTGTTGGAGCCTGATGTTTTGATAGTTGGACCTTGGTGAGCAGTCTCAGGAATAAGTTAGGGGCTTAATAAGGAAATAGACCTTGGTGGCTTACTCTAGGAATGTAATCTAATGGTTTAGCAAGAGAGAGAGGGGGTAAAGGACAAAACCTGTTGGTGTCATGTTTTCCATGCTCAGGCCTGCTAGAATCCTTCACTATTTATCCTTTATTTACACACACACACACACACACACACACACACACACACACACACACACAGCTCAAGAACTCTGTAGGATTCATTCATTCTGGGTGTCGTACTACAGTAATCCACTCCTCTGGTTGTTGGATAGTATTCTATGGCATAAGTAGAACACCACTGTGTTGTGGGATTAGTCTATCACACTGTGAACCCCCGAGCTTGCATTTGTGTTAATGAAATAAAATCAGACTTAGATCAGGAGGTCGAGTTAGCAACTAGCTGACAGAAAGTAATCATAGAGAGTCCGAGGGTGTCTGGTAGGTGGATAGAGAGACACTTAGGAAGTAGTAGGAAGGGACTTAGTGTAGCATAGGTTCCTTTGTTTTGATGAAGAGGAGTGACACTCTCTTTTGGAGACACCTGCAAAGAGAGAAGGTGAGCTAGTTGCTACTCAACCTGAGCCAGCAGGTTTTTACCCCAAACTCTGATTCCAGTCTTATTGATAAATAGAACATAGGTATTTAATTACAGGCTACATTTGGCTCGGCCTGAGCAGCCGGTAACTGTGGAGCTGCAATTACTGAATTACTGTCTGAAACAGCAGTAGATTAAAGTGCAGCCTCCTGTGCCACAGCAAAACAACATCACAGCAGCAACTCCTCCGTCCCTGGGGCTTTGGAGCATGTCTCTGTTGTGGCTATTGTGGATAGGTGACTCTGAGTATTTCCATGTATTTTTTTGTAGCCCTGCATATGACTTAGCTTTCTTCCTCATCATATGGGGATCAGCAGTTTGCTGTGTAGTGGCACTCACTGTAGATTTGTGTTTCAGTGAGATTGAGTGCTGTTGAAATAGGAGCGGCGGGGCTGCGTCCCCGGCACCGGCCGCCCGCATGGGTAGTTTATACCCAGAAATAATTACACGGAAACTGTATTCTTTCAAACACTGCCTGGCCTGGCTAGGTCCAGTTTCTTATTGGCTAGCTCTTACATATTGTTCTAACCCATTTCTAATATTCTGTGTAGCCCATGAGCTGGCTTACCAGGGAGGATCTTAACCTGCCTCTGTCTGGAGCAGGGGAATCATGGCGACTCACTCACTCAGCTTCTTTTTCCCAGCATTCTCCTCTGTCTACTCCGCCTACCTAATTTTCTGTCCTATGAGGGCCGAGGCAGTTTCTTTATTATTAACCAATGAAATCAACAGATAAGATACAAGACCCACCTCCATCAGAGTGCCTTCCTGGGTGCCCACTGCCCATTGGAATCCACCTCTCACTGCTTTCTTTCTTCTTGTTTGTTTTTGAGGTGGGGTTTCTCTGAGTTGCTGGCTAGCTAGATTCTATTCACCTGCCTTAGCCTCTTGAGTCTTGAGGACTGCAGGTGTGGATTTCCCCCTCACCTTTTATTTGTATTTTCTTTTACATTATGGCAAAAATTTTGCCTTTATCCTTCTCAAATTTTCTTAAACCCTTGTTGACTTATATATTTTTTCCTTTCATGCTTTTGGAATTTTCTATATGAAATAAATACAAATTGCACTATTACACTATGAAATCAGTTTTTTAAATTATAACACTGTTTGGCCTATTAGCTCAGGCTTTTTATTAACTAACTCTTACATCTAAAATTAACCCATTTTTATTAATCTGTGTATCACCATGAAGCTGTGGCCTACTGGTAAGGTTCCAGGATGTCTGTCTCCTTCAGCAGCTACATAGCATCTCTCTTACTCCACTTACTCTCCCTATATATCTCTGTTCTGATTTTCCACCTGGCTTTGTTCTCCTAGGACATTGGTCAAAACAACTTTATTCATCAACTAATAAAAGCAACACATATACAGAAGGACATCCCATATCATCTCCCCTTTTCTATCTAAATAAAAAGGAAGGTGTTAACTTTAACATAGTAAAATTACATATACAAAACAGTTATCAAGCAAGAATTATGGTTACAATATTTAGTCCATTTACATTTAGCAAATTAAGGAAAATATTCTATCATCTATCCTATCTTTGTGAGTCTAAAGTTTTACGTCTAATTTATCTTTTATCATAACTAAGGAAAACTATAACTATCTGTCTTCATCTCTTCAAAAACCGCAGCAGGATATAATATTACCTAAGTAAATCAGAAGCACATTGTAAGCAACTTCCAAAATTCTAGAATTGACAGAGACATCTCACTGCCAGGACAGTCTCCTAAGTTCTTATGTAACATTGGGGCACCTACAGGCCCATAGTATCCAGCAGACTTGAAGCAGGAAACTTGAAAATCTGTTCTGTCTTGTGCTGTCAAAGTTCATCAGTTGTCTTTTTCTGTGTCCTGTAGAATGTCTGGCAGTTTCTTCTTTGGAGCAGGAACCCTGAAGGACTGTCTCACCCTCTTTAGGCAAGTTCAGCAGGTTGGCTTATATTTAATTGCACAAGCATCAGACAAATACAGTACTATCAATTCTCATACACAGCCCTGCACACTCAACCTGGTTACAGAAGCTGTCTGGACAGTCATCTGCCATCTCTTAGTTTCTGCAAACATTTTCATATCTTCGGTTTTTTTTTAAATGTGTATTTTCACTATTTTAAATTATGTATACATGTTTATCTCTGTGTAGGTATGTACACACGAGTTCAGATGCCAGCGGAGGCTGGAGGCATCAGAACCCTTGGGAGCTGGAGTGACAGGAGGTTGTGAGATGCCTGATATGGATGCTGGGGAACAGAACTTAGATCCTCTACAAGAGTAGTAAGAGCTCCTAATCACTGAGCCACCTCTCCAGCACCTCCCCACCCCCATTGCTTGTGTGTATGTGTGTGTTTTAAAGGAGTTTGTTGTTGTTGTTGTTGTTGTTGCTTAAAATGGTTTTATAATGACAGAACAACCAGGGAGACAGTACAGAGTTCCCACATACTCACCCAGGCCCTCCACATTGTTGAAGCAACTGATTACAGGCTGAGCCAGTGCGCATGCGTTTCTCTCTGTCAAGTCTTTCCAGGCTCTTTGGGGCTATGATTTTCCCTTGTTGTACATGGCTTGAGAGACTGAAGAGTTTTACAGCTATCTCTCTGCCTGTCTGATGGTGCTTAGACCAAGAGCGACAGGGAAAGCTAGTGGTCTCCACGCCAGGAGGATCTCAGCAGGATTTATGGTGCTGCTGTTGACCTTGACTGCTGAGGTCCTGTTGACATCACCTGGCTAGTATTTAATTAAGATTTGCTTCAAATTTGGCTTTAAATTGTGGTAGTGGTCCTGTTCTCAAGCGGTGGGAATAACAGCATCTCGTACCTTGCATATTCTGCCTGTCATGAAAACTGCCACTTCTCTAAGCGTCTCGGAACTGGTGCCAAAATCTTGGTGCCAGGTGTGTTGGTTACAACCGGGATGTCATTCCTTTTCCATCTTCTTAGCCTGACAGAGCAAGGAAATGTATATGTGTGTACTAATGGTGTGCACACAGATATGCACAGGTCTCTATACGTAACTTCCTGTAGCTGTGTTAAGCTAGCCCAGCTATTAGGATGGCTCCATCACCACTCAGTTACCGCGCGCACCATGGGAGCCTCCTCTTGCTTGTCCGTAAATCCCCATTACGTCAGTGAGAAGATGGACTCCTCCTTCCCGCCACAAAGTGTAATTACTTGTACACTTCCACTTTGTTTGTGTCAGGCTGTTACGCTAGAGCTTCGTGGAAATGACATCATTAGCCAAGTACATCAGCGTGTATGGCAGGGAAGGCCATGTGGCTGAGCAAGGATGGGCTAACTCAAAGTTGGTCTGTGGAGAGTCTGAACGGAACTCCAGGTATACCTGGAAGTCTAGTAAAGGCCGTAGTCTCTTAGAGATCAGGTCTCCCCAGGAGGCGCCCTGCATCGTGTATAGCCACTCCGTTTCTTTAAGAAGTATTGGCTGATTTTGCATTCACTCCCTGGTTTTAGATACGTGACCAATGAGTATAAAAGACCGCTTGGTAAGCTTGTGCTTTGGCTCCTCAAGGCCAACAGCTTATATCTGTGTCAAAAAGGAAGTGTTCATACAAGCAAGGCCTGGTGGTTTACATCTGCAATCCCAACACTTGGGAGACTGAGGCAGAGCAGCCACAGGTTTGAGGGCCATCTGGGCTACAAAGTGAGACTGTGCCTCAACTCTCTAATCCCCACCCTGCCTGGTCCCAATAAGAAGAAAAGAAATTCATACATATTCCTGAACAGAAATGTCTCTTTATGACCCTAATACTGCACCAGGTATAGGAGTGTGTGTGTGTGTGTGTGTGTGTGTGTGTGTGGAGATTGCTCAGGGGTTAAGAGCACTGACTGTTCTTCCAGAGGACCCGGGTTCAATTCTCGGCACTCACATGACCACTCACAAGTGTCTGTGACTCCAGTTCCAAGGAACCTGACACCCTCACACAGACATACATGCAGGCAAAACACGACTGCACATAAAAATAAATAAACCTTTAAAAATAATAAAATACAGCGTAGAGAAAGTGCTTGGGGGACCTTGGCAGTGTGTTGGGAGGCACATGCTGGCCTCTGGTGAGCCAGGCAGGCTTTAGTCCATATCCTGTACTTATTGAAGGAGTCATGGCCTGTGCATAGTGGATTTGAGTAGATGGGAGATCAGTTTGTTCTGTTTTCCTTGCAGACTCTTACATGTTTACAGCTTGAGGCGTTTCTGATAAAAGGATGTTCTCATAAATACTCCCATTTCTTTTCAACAATTGCGTACTTTTTAGGGTGCGATTAAACTCCGGAGTAATTAGACTTCTGTGTGAGTGAGAAGGGAAGGACATTTATACCAGACAACACTGAGCTACTTCTGAAGCGTTGCTATGGCAATGACATACATACCAGAATCTCCTAAGTGGCTGTGGGAGGAACAGGAAGGAAGAAGTGCAGCTTCTATGGCACACTCACTCACTGACTCATCCATCCCTCCCTCCATTCACCCACAGGCCTGAAGTGCTGGGCTCTGTGTCAGGTGCGTGTCCTTGTGCTAGAGGACCCACAGTCGCTTGGGAGAGGCCACAACACCAGCTAGGACAGTGTGGCATAACCCACTGGGTAAATGTAAGGACACCGTGGCTTATGTGTTCAGAAACACATGTGGCTGAGGGAGGTGAGCTTTGCTGTTTGTGAAGCAGGTGGGGGGCAGTGGGGAGAACTCTAGGTGTGGGGGATAGCCAGTCCACATGGATAGACTTGGGCAGGAAGCTGGTAGGATGGGCACATAGCTCCACGGCAGAGGCCCTGTGCTGACTCAGGGACTGATTGAGCAGGAGTGGCTTCATGGCTCGCCCGTGCTCAGCAGCAAGCCCTCACACCCTGGTGGGTCCTGTTTCTTGTCTCAAGGCGCATCTCACATGCATGTTCTTGGTGTGAGCCAAGAAGCAGATCTTTTGTAAACCTTCTCTATAATTAGAAGTCAGAACCACTCCCATCACATGTATGATGCATATGTATACAGTCTTATGTTAAAAATGACATCTTTTAAAGAAAGCAATCGCCCTAGATTTCAAGTTAAATACTGTGCCAGATGTTTTCAGCATATGCGGTATAAGGTCTTCAGGCTGAGCTATGGCGGCGCACATTTTCAGTTAAAACGTGAATGCCTAAACATGTTTATTGCCTGGTGTGAGTGTTAATATTGATTATTAATATGACAGGATGCAGAACCATTTGGGAGGCAAGCCTCTGGGCACACGTGTGAGGAATTATCTAGATTAGGTTAGTCAAGGTGAGAGGACCCACCTTAACTGTGGTCTAAATAAAAGGAGAGAGTGAGCTGTCTTCGTTACTTTCCTATTGCTGATATCCTATTGTGATAAGACGTTATGATCACAGCAACTTATAAAGAAGGTGTTCAGTTTGGACTTACAGTTTCAGGGAGTTAGAGTCCATGAGGGCAGAGCAAAGGCATGGCAGCAGGAACAGTTGAGAGAGAGAGAGAGAGAGAGAGAGAGAGAGAGAGAGAGAGAGAATGGAGTGACATACCTCCTCCAAGGCCAAGTCCACACCTCCTAATCCTTCCCAAACAGTTCTACTGACTGAGCACCAAATATTCAAACACATGAGCCTCTGGGAGCCATTCTCACTCGAACCCTCACAGGAGCAGAGTGCCACATTCATCTCCTTGCTCCTGAATTACAGACCAATGTGACCCTGACTCAGGCTCCTGCGGCCACGCCATCCTTTCTATGATGGGCTGCACCTGCTAACTGAGCCCAAATGAGCCTTCTCTTTCTTATGCTGTGTTTATTAGGCATGTTGTTACAGCAACAGAAGAGTAAGTAATGTAGCCAGTGTCACCGGTAGGTGGGAAGGACACCGGTATTCTAGAACTTCAGAGGTTGGTTAACCTGCTCACTAGGCTTGGCATTTGTGGAGTCACCTATCTTTTTGCCAAAGTAGCTGAAGTAGAAACATGGTAAGAAATGATGGGGCCGCCAGAAAGGCGGAGTCAAGGAGAAGTCATGGAGTCACCAGAGACAGATGCGCTGGAAATTTGTGGTAGGCCACGACCTCATGGTGATGCACAGATTCATAAATTTGGGTTAAATCAGGATATAAGAGTTAGCCAATAAGAAGCTAGAACTAATGGGCCAAGCAGTGATTTAAATAATATAGTTTCTGTGTGATTATTCTGGGGCTGAACAGCTGGGCACGAAACAAGCAGTTTCCCACTACAGCCTCCACCTTCCTAAGGCCTTCCATGTTTCTTGCCCACCAATGTCCTCGCCAAGTAAGGTGTCGACAGGGCAACTGCGAAAATCTTGGGCCCTGCCCTCCACGCATCTCTCCTCCCCTCCACCACTGAGCTACGCCTGAGGACATTTGGGGTGAGCTAGAACTTTCTTATGTCTCCCTTAGGCCTTGAAGACAAAAAGCTGGTGGTAGTGATTCCCTCATGCTGATGTCTGAACAGCCCGGTAAGCCATGGGACATGTAACAGGACGTCCACAGCTCCATCGGTGGCCTGTGCCACATCTCTTCTGGGCTCGGCTCATCCTGGGCCCGCCTGATACTGGGTCTCCAGCTGGCTAAGGGGACAGCCTCTCATCCATGCAGCTGAGCTGCTGTGGGCTCTGAGTTGGGAAGGCTATAGAAACTGTTTATGGAAATTAACTAATATACGTAAAGGCTATAAATTAAACTTAAATTGGAAATTGTGTTGTGTAGCGAGCTGCGTGGTGTCACACCTGATGGAGATGTATAATCAACTCCTGAGCTGGCTAAGGCCTGACTTATGCTATGATCACACAATGATTATCAGCTGCTTGCATATGCATGGACCTATGGGCAGTGCCCACCTGGCAATCCGGGATTGGCAGCCCATGCCTACTTAAGGGCTGGGAGAGGTTTGCCCCAGAGAGAGAGAAAGAGGTTTGCCCAGGGAGAGAGGTCAAAGGAGAGAAGAGAGAGGTCAAAAGAGAGAAGAGAGAGGTCAAAAGAGAGAAGAGAGAGGTCAGAGGGAGAGAGGAGAGAGGAGAGAGAGAGAAGAGAGAGAGAAAGTAAATAAAGTCCTGGAATAAACTGCAGTGAGAAGAGCTCCGGTGGTCGCGTCATTCCTTGCGGGTCGACGCGGGGCGCGACAGTGTTGGAGCTGGTGAGACTGGCTCCCGAGCTTTCTCCATATGAGTTCACCCACACTCCACATTTAGGATGTCAAGCTGGGACCTCGAAATTGGCCATGTTGCCATTTACACCATAGAAGGAGACAAAGGTTTATCTCCACCCTCAAATGGTGCACCGACACACCTCTGGCTATCCGTGGGTACATATGTAAGAACTATGTCTCTGTCCCCTATGTGTGGTCCAGCACAGCATAGGAGCTGCACATGTAGGCAGAGTTTGTGGATATGAAAATGGGAGGAAGGCAAGATGAGCTCACAGAAGCCCTGGGTGAGGCAAACACTGATCCTAAGTGAGAAGTTGTGCTGGTACCCAGAGGGGGAAAATCTGATAAATAAAAGACTAATGGCCGTGAAATTTGCATATGGGGGCCCTATAGAAAAATGATGGCAGTTAAAGCCTGCACCAGATGAGGCCCGGCAGCTGGATTTCTGGGAGCATCTGTCTGTGCAGGCCAGCATTCTCTCCACTAAGAGGACCAAAACTACAGACAACACCAAGTTCAACCAGGGTACTTCTTTGATTCTACTCAGAAACCAAAGAAGCCCAGAAAATGCTGCTAACACAGGAGTGGGGGATGGGAGAGGCCACTGCCCTTTGGTCATTCTAAGTGGGCCAAAGGCTAGGGAAAGTCCACTAACCCTTTGCCTCCTGTTCAAAGGAAAGCAGAGGGGAGGACATGGTTGATGTTGTTTTTGAATTTTATTTTACGTGTTTTGCCTGTTTGTATGTTTGTGAACAGTATGTGTGCCTGGTACCTGCAGAGGGCAGAAGAAAGCATCAGATCTGCTGGAACTGGAGTCATAGACAGTTTGCGAGCTGCCATGTGGTTCCTGGGAAGAAACCCAGGCCCTTGGAGCACAGTCAATGCTCTTACCTGCTGAGAAATTCTCCAGACTTAAGGACTTGTTTTGGTTTTTTCAGGCTTTCGTTTCCCCCCATTTCCCCATATTCATATTCTCTCTCTCTCTCTCTCTCTCTCTCTCTCTCTCTCTCTCTCTCTCTCTCTCTCTCTCGTCCTTTGGGTTGAATCCAAGGCCACGTGGATGCTTAGCGAATGCACCACCATTAAGCTATATCCTATTCCTTTTTGTTTTTGAGTGCTAGGTAACACAGAGTGGAAAAAAAAAACCAGCTAAAAATGTAAGAAGCTTAATTATAGGTTTAGAAATTCTAGAACCACACACTGAGGCAGCTCTTGCCTATCTGACCCAACGTTATCCCCTGCTTTGTTCTTGAAACCCTTCTCCGAGGTGCTGAATTGGCTCACAGGGGTCACTTGGGGCGCAGGAGGCTAACATCCTCCTCTGGTAAGTCCCAGTACTCACTTCATCTCTAATGAGCATGAGTGGGGACATCTTCCTTGGGCACCCATGGGTGCGCTCTCCCCCCTGCCCTTCATCATTCTGACCTTCTCCCACCCCTCCATTCCTCCCTCCATTCCTCCCTCCATTCCTCCCTCCCTCTCTCCCTCCCCCTCCCTCCAGGGAGGCCAGCTGTGATAGTTAGTACCTCGGCCCTGACCTGCTTGTTTCCTGCTTCCTCTAGCTCCTTTCTGCCT
This sequence comes from Alexandromys fortis, assembly GCF_014885135.2. NCBI lineage: Eukaryota > Metazoa > Chordata > Mammalia > Rodentia > Cricetidae > Alexandromys > Alexandromys fortis. Next base: position 7,559,123 of record NW_026067902.1, read on the forward strand.
CCTAATAATTTCCTTTCACAGCTTTTGGCCAAGTCAGCTGGAGTTTAAACAATCTACATTGTTTAAGAAGGCGACTCTTCCATAAAAGGGTTAGTACCAAAATAGAATCTGGGAATCCCCAGGTGGGCGGGCCAAGGGAGACCAGTGCACAGGGAAGGCATCTTGGGGAAGGTGATGACAGCTGAGTACTGAGAGATGCACAGGTGTGAGGGACACCTTTGTGCCAACCATGACGGTCTTTATGAACGAGGGTGGTCAGCGCACGTGGCTTATCCTGGTCTGAAGCTTGCAGCAACTAAAAACCAGTCCTTCCAGCCATCTCTGGGCTCAGTGCTTCTGTGACAGATTCTGGGCTTTGGGGTCCAGAGGGTGGGACCTTGGGCTTTCTTGCCTATTTCTACTCAGAGGTGACACTACCCCTGAGGTCCCAAGTCCAAGCAATGATTCCTATTTGCTAAGGGACCAACTGTGTGTGCTTCCCTGGAGCCTTCTTTGGACAGTTTAGGATGGGCTTAGAGAGGCCTTGAAGCACAGTTGCTTCACCTCACTGTTCCAAGGCTGACTTACTCCCATTGACAAGTTCCCGAATTCCCAAAGGTCGGCTGGTCTGATCCTTTGCCTTCTTCAAGCAATTCGGGTGCCCAGCTGAAATAGATCTCTGCCCTGAAATGGATCCTGCCTTAGGGCAGGAGGGGTAAGCATGTGGTTGCTGGCTTGGCCAGGCTTACCAACAGGTCTGTTTTCCAATAAAGCTGTGTCTAAGCTTCTAGTGGGGGGCTATGGAACTGGTCACAATGATGCATCAGTGGAGACCTTCTTGATCATTCTCCTGACAAGTGGGCTCTGTTACAATGCTGTCTGCCTTGGGGCATGTGAGCCATTCTGCTGGTGTACAGACCCTGGCAGACTCCAGAATGTGCCAGATGGACATAACCAGGCACCTTAGGGCACCCTTGCCTAGCACAGTAGTAGAGAAAAAGTGCTGGGTAGAGGTGTGGGTGTGTCCGTACTGCAGGTCTCTGATTCAATGTGCCACTACCCAAGCCAGATCCTGAGAGTCTGGGGTAGGTAGGGTCACAACCACCGCTAGGGGCACATCTCACGAGGCCCAGAGGAGGAGATTCTGCAGGCTGGCATCTGCCTCCTGGGCCATGTCAGGTACCAGGAGCTTGAGAGAGATGCTGATTGATCTTTTGCCTAAGCTGAGAGGGGAGGGTGGCTACGGTGACTGGCTCCATCCTGTTCCTATTGAGCCTTACAATCTGGAACATTCTCACTGGAATGCAAGACAGGCATGGATGACTTTACTGAGTCTGTCAAAAGGTTAGGGCTAAACTTTACCCCGGGAGTCCCCTCTTGCTGGGGGCATGGAGGTGGAGTCCCCAGACACTGTTCTTGGAGTGGAAGGCCCACTGCCTAATTTTCAGGTTTCCCTTCCTCGTGTTTTGAGCCAAGGATCAGGTCTGGAGTAGACAATGCTGATAGTTTCATGCTGTCTGAATGTTCCTCCCGGTCCTCAGGAAGCTTTTGTGTACCATCTGCCGAGGACAGCAGATGCAGAAACAGTGTTGGAGGGAACATCAGTTTCTCACACTTCAAAGAGATCATTCTCATGATGCTGGGTCAGCGGGCATCACTAGCTATTTCCCCACACAACAGGGGATACCAAGGAAAGTTTGAGTTACAGACCTGCTGTGTTTTAGGGTTTTGTGGGAGCAAATCTTTTCTACAGAAATAAAACGACCAGGCCTGCGACTGTCTGTATGAGGTGTTTATTGTTTGCCAGATGAGAACAACTTGAAGTTCTACCAACAAGGAAATTGTTAAGTTAGTCATAGCACATCTGTACTGTGGGACGTCTCACGGTCGCCCAGAAGGGCATGTTACCTAGTTAGATATCGGTCCGGGGACTCAATGGCAGTCTATTAGTCAGGAAGGTAAACTGCAGAGAAACAAAATCACACACAAGGTTGTAGTGTTTTAAAGGTTGTAACGAAGCAAAATCAAAACCGTTGTCTTTATATTTAAAACAGCAAAGGGGTTCACACCTCAAACCAGGGTAGAAAGGAGAGGGTGGGGCTGGAGAAACAGGAAAACAAAAGTCATTTAAAAATGGACAGAAAGCAACAACTGAGGTTAAAGAAAGCTTTCTGGTATCCAGCGCCTCCATTAGGACTGCAAATTTCTGCATTTGCATTTGCGAATGAGTAAAGGACCAGGGAGTGAGAAGGGCAGACAGCACTGACAGAATTGGACCTGAAGCACAGCTGCTTTCCGCTCTGCTCCAGTTTGTGCAGCAGGTCTACAACACACACACACACACACACACACACACACACACACACACACACACCCTAACTTGGTAACACATGGAAGGGATAAGAAAGCAATGGTTGGTAAAATCGTTCATGTTGTCAAGTCACTACCAGAATAATCTAGAAGTGCCTTAAGGGGCCCTGTTCTTAATGGGGAGCCAGTAAGTAAACTCTCGGCGAAGACAAAGCCAGACTCGAAGGTTCTCATTCTGAGCAGGGAGAGCAAGGGCGTCTTGGCTAAAAAATAAAGAAGCAAAATTTGCAATCAGATCACATGTGAACTGTCGCGATTCAGTGCGCTGGTGTTACAACCAACGGCATGAGAGGACACAGTGATCACGGAACACGGACTACGTCCAGTCTGAGCTTTTAATATCAGAAGGAAGTTGATTGCCATCAGCTTTGTGTGCCCACCCTGATAACTAAGCCTTGAGCCAGGAGTTGACGGCACACCAACACCACCGTCTAAGAACCATTCTTTCTTTATTACCCGATAGTGAAGATGGCATGTGTTCAGGGCTTCTCCTTGCTCTCTGGTTTAGGATTAGTCGACAGTGGGAGCCGAGGAGGCGTGTTGGGCTGGCAGGGCACTGCTGCCGCAGGCTGGTTTCTCTGCGCTGTCTGACCACTGGTTGAATGTCCAGTGGAAGGCTGTGTGTCCTTGGGCTCTCCGCCTCACACCCCGTTACCACGGGAAGCTCCCCAGAGGTGTCCTTGAGAAGACCCGATAGCAGTGGGAACTGGGCACACGAGGTGCTGATATCAGTGGTCACGTTGTTCTGAAGTGCTGCGGATGAACCCTTTGACAATACACGTGTGTTCCCCACCCCACCCCTCCTCACAGATGTTGCTCCTTTTAAAAGATAATACACCCCGATACTCAGCAAATCCCGGGGGCCCCAAAAGGGGAGGAGGGCCTGTGAAAGAAACTAAAAGAGTTAGATTTTTAAAAATTTTAAATAATAGTCATATTTTAATATATATTTACCTTCAGAGTGGTAGAACAGTATATCGATTCCTGTGATGACAAATTCTTTATTGAGTCTCTTGAAAAATACCATTCCCTTAAGCTCTTTGACCAGTAATTATATTTTTGGAGTATTAAATGATTCACGGAGACTAACCCTTACCAAAGTGATTTCAAAAACTGATAGCTTACGAAGAACTCTGTACAAAGGGAGTGTATTTAAAGATGCTCACAGGATACCTAAGAACACACCCACAGGACCAGGGGGGCATCAGAAGTAAACAAGCATCTGGGCTTGGCGGCATGCCTGCAATCCCAGCATTCAGGAGGCAGAGGCCAGAAGACTGTGAGTTTGAGGCCAACCCGGGTTACCTAGAGAGATTCCCATCTAGAAAAACAGAGCAAAGAAATAAAAAACAAAGCCGCAAACATGTCATTTACAAGGGGTTCATTAACTCTGCAGATCATTGCAGGGACCAGAGCAGCAAACACCAATCCTTGTGGACTAGAATCTCGGCACCACAAACACAGCCTGCCCCGAACTTGCTCTCTGGGAGGTGAGTGGCATATTTCCCCGCAGTTTGATTTCTGAACCTTTGTCTAGTGTAGTGGCCTACTTAGTTTAACGTCTTTGTAATATTTCAGTCTTACTGGAAGGTGTCAAGGTGCATAGTTGCTGCTCAGGGACTCCCACTCCACACACAAACCCGGACTTGGACCTGTGAGTCCGGAAGCGATCATGAGATAGCTCTGGGCTACACAGAGCAGAAAACCTGAGGGGAGACAGACCAGGAGAACCCCGGCTCTGCTGCTTCCTGTCTGTATTGGGGGGGGGGGTTGACTTCAGCAACGGAAAGCCTAGTTTTCCTGGCTACCTCCACGAGCTGGGAGATGAGGTGCAGTGCGCAGCACGGTTTCTGTGTTCTTTCCCTGGTCTATCACCTAGCGGAGTTGCAAAAGCACTGAAACACCGTATTAAACACATGGTTGGGAGGACGCGTACTTGGGAGGGACTTTTGAAATGCCATGAATTGCTACACGCTGGTACCTTCATGACACGTGGGGGCTAGAGAGTGAGAACTAGGGTACCACTGTCCACCTTTGCCCACCAGTTCACCTCTGTGGCTGCTAGCCTCATTGTTTATTTTACAATGAACCAAATGAAACCCAACAGGCAGACCATTGCTGGTTGGTCCACAGTGACCCTCAGCGCAGCTCCCCGTTCCAGCCAGAATTCACAGTGCTTGGTGGAGCAGATCTCTTTGATCAGCCGCCAGAGGACTCGCTGATGGAGCTTGCTATCCTGCTTCTCCCGGGAGAACTCAGCCTGGTTGGCCGCCTGGGTGGCGTTGATGCAGCTGGCCACCAGCATCTCCTTGGTCACATTGGCGTCAGAGCAGCCTTCGTAGTGGATCCCATCCGGGAACTGCCAGTAGTTGGCCGCGTAGTATCTGTTGCCCTCTGCTCCGAAGTCGATGTCCAGCTTCCGGCCTTGCTTGATGAAAGCTCCTGGGCGGTTCTCAGCCACACGGGCCTCGGTGATCTGGTTGCTGCTGGGCAGGGCCTTCCGGTTCCACTTGAACCTGTGTTTTATGCCCCTTGCCTTGACCGCGGAGAGGTGGCTGGCTAGCAGCATGCAGAGGACCGCCAGCCCCCATGTGCCCAGGTGCTTCTTCATGGCGTCAGAATCTGCAAGGGAAAGACTGGGCTGTTATCCTCCCCACAGGCCTCGGACTCCCGCCCTCCAAGAGGTGACAGATTTAAAGGAAGCCTCAGCTCATAATGATGTCTCACGCACAGGCCACCTGGGTCAACTTTATTACCAGATCTCTTTTTTTTTTTTTTTTTTTTTTTTTTTTTTTTTTTTTTTTTTTTTTTTTTTTTTTTTTGCCCAGGGATTGCTCCACTTGGTCTGTTCTTCACTGTTTGGGGCAAAAGAGAAGCTGCACACGGCTATTTGCAAGCTGTTAACCATGCGTAGGAAAACAGATGCACCATGTAGGTAGCTTTCCCTTGTGCTGCCCAGGTCTTTCAAGTCAACAACCCCTAGGAGGTAAGAGTTGGAACCAAAGGACCTGATCTAGGCTGTGTTTTCAGTCTTCCTTACTTCCTATTGATTTCCCTGAGTTGGCACTGGTCCAGATCCATTCCACTGTCTCCTCTAAGAAACCAGCTGCTGGTTCTAACGGGATCAGTGAGAGGAGGAGGCCAAGTTGGAGGGGAAAGGGAGAACAGACACAGCCATCTCTGCAGAGCCTCGGGTCTGGGTCTCCTACATCACCATCAAAATGTGTTGTTGGAGGCTTTCCCAATCTCGCCCAGGGGACAATGTGCTCATCCTAATAGCTTTTAGTTACACACTTATTAAATGTCAGCTGCTATTTCGAGTCCTTCTGTGATATGATCTAATTCTTACAAGGAGAAAGTACTTTTATTTAATTTTTGTAAGAAGTTCTGGGATTCAGAGATACCAAGTAATTTGCCCAGAACTGTACCGTACGTAGTAAGTGGCCAACTTGAATTCAACATTGATACTGAGAGCAGACACCATTAACTGTCCCACTGCCCATGAGGAAGCCAGAGGCAGGTACTGCTGATGGTTTGTGTTGCTGGGGGGGGGGGGGGGGGGGCATGACGACTCCTAACTCAACAGAAATCAGGGCCATTAAGGGATTTCAAGAGACATTAGAGCAATGGTTCTCAGCCTGTGGGTCTCGAGCCCTCTGGGCTCACACATCAGATATACTTACTGCCTATCACTTATTCACACTGCATTTCATAACAGTAGCAAAATTAGAGTTATGAAGTAGCAATAAAATCATTTTATGGCTGGGGGTCATCACGGCAAAAAGCACTAAAGTAAAGGGTCGCAGCATTAAGAAGGTTGAGAACTCCTTCATTAGAGGAAAGGAATGTTAGCAAGACTTGGGAGACTGCCAAGGTTATCCCCAGGTCCAAAGAGCTGCTGATCTCAGAAGCTTCCCCCCCCACCCCCATCGTCACCAGCTGTATCAGCTGTGACATCTTGCTCCCGAAGCTAGTCACTGTGGAAACCAACCTCAGAGTGTTCCAGCACCAAGATCTTGTCTGTGGTGATCAGGGACATAGAGAGATTCCTACAGCACAGTGGGTCAGGCTGTCACCTAGATGAAGAATGACTGTGGGTCCCTGGAGGGCCAGAGCAGGCATGTCTCCATCGCTCTCTATAGAGCATCCCCAGACAGGCTCGATACTTCTGTTGGAGTGTGTAACTCTGGGGGTAATACTGGTGCTTATTGTACAAACAATAAGCAAAGACACAAGCCCATCCCAGCCTAAGTAGACCATACCTACCCAGTCACCTCTGGAGGATGCAGAGGGACCTCACGGCCCCATCCTTGCCGGCACATCCTTGTGGGTCTCAGCCCTTGGGCAGCTAAAGTATCCAGCCTCCAGCACCTCCCACCTCAATCACAACGAACTCAAATCAACTTTTTCCCAGAGAGGTCCAAGTAGGGAGTTAATATTTATTGATCTTCCACATAGGGGCTGTACCCCCATGATATCCCCACATAGGATATCCCATGATATCCACCCATACCATAATAGGAGAAATCTTAAAAGTGATATCATGGAAAATGTCTAAGAGTGAGTCAAATATTTTTAAAAAATAAAAGCACAGATTTCTTGAGAAAGGACTTAGTTTTTACAGATAAGGGCTTAAAAGCAGGAACAAAAATCCCGCCAGTTGGCCCCGAGGTAGCACCACAGCATAGGAATGCAGACAGAGGCAGCTAGGATGGGGCCCTCATAGCTTCCCTGCCTGAGACCCGGCGACAGGAAGGGAAGTCACAAGCCACTGCTGGGCCTGGGAAACCCCTGCCACATACCTCCGTTCTCTGCTACTGTAATGTCTGGAGCCAGGAATCCACACTTCTCCGGAACACTTTCTCCAGGCCACCACTCAGCTATATAGGCACTGCTGGGGGAGGGGGCCTCTCCACTGGGCAGCCCTTCCCTCCGCAGCAGGACCAATCAAGGGCTCCCTGGTCACTCCTCCATCCTTGAAGATTAAAGTCTCTTCCCTGATAAAACCACGTGAAGATCTTGAAGTTAAAAAAGTTAAAAAAAAAAAAGACCTGAGAACAATATTCAGATTTATAGCTTGGGTGGTTTCCATTGCCTACAGCCAAGGGGGCTTAAGGAAGCCTTCTGGACACACCTGTTGTCCTGACACTTAAGACAAGCCTCCACAAGGGGCCTCTTTCATGCAGCCTGCAAGGAAAGGGACAATTAAGAAGGACTGGCTTTTGCCTGTATCCCCATACCCTGTAGCTGGAGCCCATACAGATGGAAGAGTTGCTAGGCTTCTCCTGCTTAGATGGGAAAGCCAGACTGAGTGAGTAGAGACAAACGTGAGGATTTCCCAGAACTCTGAGCTGTTTGGGGTCCCTAGGGATACTTGAGGGTCAAGGTTAGCCCCAAGGCCATTAGGCTACAGACCCGTAGGGAGGTAGAGCTAGATGCAGCAGAAACCAGCTTTGCACAGATGATGACCCTAAAAATGTTTTCCCTTGAGGCCTTTACTACCACCCATGCTCAGGCACAGTTGAGGAGGAGGTCCTAGAATCATTGCATCCACACAATGGCGGGAGGCTAGGTATGGGTGACTGTTCCAAGGCCTTAAACACTGAGACTTTCCAGAATGTTCGTGTTATGATCACGATGGAAAAGCAAAATTAAAAGTGAGTTCTGTAGGTGAGGACAGGTGAGATTGTATACACAATGTATCCCACTGCTGTTTCCTGCCTCTCCAGTCCGGGTTCCTTTGCATACTAAATTAAGCTGCCTTTCCTGTAAAAGTCAGCAGGTGGCGCCAGAAGAATGTACAAAGGTTTCCAGCCTGGCTGTGAACTCAGGCTGCCCCTGCAGAGCTACTGTCCTTGGATTGAGGATTTCCAGCTGCAAACCCATCCCTTGCCTTTGTTTGTTTGACTTTAAAAATTTGTTTCATTTCCTCTTTTAAAAAATGTTTGCATTTCTTTATAGACTTACAAAACTGTGCATGTGAACACACACGACAAACACCTCCATTAAAATCCTTGTGTAGGGGCTGGAGAGATGGCTCAGTGGTTAAGAGCATGGACTGCTCTTCCAGAGGTCCTGAGTTCAATTCCCAGCAACCACATGGTGGCTCACAGCCATCTATAATGAGACCTGGTGCCCCCTTCTGGCATGTGAGCACACATGGAAGGCTGTACACATAATAAATAAATCAAAAAAAAAAATCCTTGTGTAGATTATTTGCAAAATACAGAGAACCAAAACCAACCAAATGATCCCCCCAATAAAACCACTTCTAATATTTTACTACCCAAAGGCAATAATCCCTGAGATTTTGTTGGTTATATACATGTATAAGGACATAATTAGGGTTTGGGGCAGAAGGACCCAGAATCTTCTAGTCTATCAATTCTGTACTGGCCAGATCATAGGCTCAGACAGGCCCAAGCAGCAATGCAATCTGGGGGCTAATCCTTCCATATGGGTACCGACCCTGTGGCTGCCCGCCTCCCGTCCCCATGGGTGCCCACCTCCCTCGGCTCTTTAGTCCTTTTCTGAGACGGGCTTTGCCAGAGTATGGTAGGAGGCAACTTCCAAACTGAAGAGACTACAGATTTCCCTTGATAGTGAACAAAGAGCCCTTCTCAAAGCCACCAAGACGTGTGGAGGACAGAACATGCTGGATGGAGAAGGAGGAGGAGCTCTGCCAGCAGCCAAAAAGACAAGAAAAGTGTGAGCCAGCCGTGGAGCCTGCACGGCCAGCCCTGTCTCACAGATGGCCACAGCCAGCCCTGTCTCACAGACGGCCACAGCCAGCCCTAAAGGACAGGAAGCAAGTGAGCAAGAGGGAGGCTTCTTTACAGGGCTAGAGAGACCAGGGCCAAGGGCATTCATTGTCTCCCCACACGGATAGTGGTGTGAGAGCCACCAGCGTGTCATGGACCACCCTGGGATGTGGGCGCTCCGGGACCCCGGGGGCTGTGGCACACATCCTGTGAATGTACAAATATCGGAAATTTAAGTGACAGGGAAAAGGGAGACCTCTAGTATGCACGAGTGGATATTTGTTTGATAACTTCTTCAGTTTGCTTAGGTCTTGGATTAGTTAGGAACACTGAAAAGTAAATGGTGACCATCTAGACACAACCTCCCATGTGAAATAAACTCTACATCAAAAGGTTCCTGTGCAGGAAGATCATTCCCTGCATTCATGCCAAGGAAGAGAATAGAATGGGTTAGCCAAGCTCCATCTTTAATGCATCCAGGAAGGGAGGGAGGGAGGAAAAGAGGGGAGGGAGGGAAGGGGGGGGAGAGAGAGATCCTAGTCTCCCAGATGGGGAGACATTAAGAGATCACGAAGGAAGACTCCCCATGGGTGAAATTCGTGTCCTTGTAGAGAGACTGGGAAGCCCCTCATTGCTTCTGTCAGGGGAAACAAGCAAAGACCTATGAACCAGAGAGCAGGCGCGGACCTGCTGGCACCTTCACCTAGAACTTCCTTGTTGTGGTTAAATTTGATTGTCAAATTTATCGCATTGGGAAACAAACACTCGAGGGACTGGTGAAGTCACCTCCTGGCTGTCTGTGAGAACATTTGCAGTGCTGGTCAGATCCCGAGGGCTCCGCCATTGGTGGACTCGCATTATAGCTGAAGGTGGAATGACACAAGGCAGGCCTGGTTGGAAGAAGAGCCCTAGGGAACTTCATCTTGCCTTGGCCACTTGGTCCTCTTCTCTCTTCCCCTCTACAGCGAGGTGAGGGGGCTCGCACCAGAGAATCCAGCTGCGGTGTAGCAAGCTCCTCCAAACCGAAACTTTCCCTACCAGGAAGAGAGAGGGAAGCTGGCTAGGATTTGGGGACTAATCAAAACTTACAAGACCCAGAAAGCTGAAACCTAAAGGATATTCTCCCCCTCCCCAGGATATATGATTGCTGGGCACAAGTTACCAGGGGACCCACCAGCTTTAATGGTGTAAGGAACTCCAGTTGTCTCCTATGCCTCTGGAGGGGCTTCATGGTGAGGCAGCTTCCTTTCAGTCAGTCCTGCGGGCTCGTACTCTTATTCCAGTAAGCCGCCTTGATAAACTCACCGGTGCACCGAGCTAGACCGGAGTGGAGTTGTTTCTTGAGTCTATCATCCGGGACCTCTCTGTTATAGACATTGTCATTCATTTGTGCCTCCTCGGGAAAAGTCACACCACACAGTCGGTCCATGAACAGGGACTGACAGAATCAAAGATGGGTCGAGGAGGAGTGGCTTCGTGAAGCTAAGAAGGGGTTGAAGCATGCCCCAAACCCAGATTTTCTCATTCTGAGAGCCACACGATTGCTCCCTGGCCTTGACCAAGCAGATCCCAAGTGTAGACGTGCCCTTTCACAGAGCAACTGAGAAGGTCACGGGTCTCCAAGGCTACAGGGACTGGTTGCTTATCTGACTACCCAGTCAGATAAGAAGTCCTTACGTGGACTTGACTTTCTACGTGACCTCATAAAGTTCCTTCTCCTGTTACCCCTGAGTATGCAAATGAAGTGTCCTCCATGTTCTTGCCAATGACATACACCACATGAATCAGACTAAAGAGTCCTTGGGGCCCGGGAGAGCAGCTGGATAACAAGGAGGAGAAGAACAGGTGAAACTGATAAAAGATACCCTTGGGACTGACCTTTCATACAAAGGAGGGGAATATCTGTGGTCCAGCATATAGGTGAACATTAATCATGACCTCGTACCAAACACTATGTGACTGCTTGGGCTGGAAGGACTTTTAAACAAGCTCTGTAAGCATCACAGCCTGGTCTGTGAGGCCAAGGGGTGTGGGGGTGGATCCACTGAGTGCCACAGAAATAGGAAACTGGCTAACATGGCTGTCCAGCCCTCCTTGAGAGAAAGGCTGCAGAGACGGAAGCAATACAAGGGAAACCAGGATCCAACGGGACGGCTCCTATGAGCAGTCAGGAACTCTTAATTATTGCTTTATGAGGTTCCCCACAAACGTCAGGGACTGACAGACAATCCAAGGAGGACAGGCATTGTCGGGAACTGAGTATAGGAGGGTGCTGGTTGATGGCGGTTCACTAAACTAGATAGGGCTGGAGTCACAGGAGAGAGTTGAGAGAGAGACTGGTTCAGCGGGGACCCAGGGAATGGTATGGGCCTTCAGTGGCTTTGCAGAGACCCATGGTGAAGCATGATCTTTATAAGGCAGGAGAAACTTGGTGGAGCCAAATGGTTTAGAGCAGCTCACAAACAGATTCATGAACGGAACTCAGGAGGGGTTGAGAGAAGGACAAATCAGAAAAGGGGTCTGTCAGGGCCACTCAAAGGCAAAGGTGGTGATGTGTGTGTCAAGCTGGAGTTTTCCAAGAGAGAATTAACAGAGAGTGTTGGCAGCACCTGGAAGGTTCTAAAGTCTGAGAAGCAGTTCACAGAATGCATGAACAATAAAACAAGGCAGATGAAAAGGTTTGGGCTGGTGGTGAGGGGTTAACTCCCCTGACTATGCAGTCTATGTGGCTCCCTCTTTGCCCAGTTCAACTGCCCAGTTGCCCAGGTTCTTTCTTTCTTTCTTTCTTTCTTTCTTTCTTTCTTTCTTTCTTTCTTTCTTTCTTTCTTTCTTTCCCTCCCTTCCTCCCTCCCTCCCTCCCTTCCTTCCTTCCTTCCTTCCTTCCTTCCTTCCTTCCTTCCTTCCTTCCTTCCTTCCTTCCTTCCTTCCTTTTTTTTTCCCATTTTTTTGAGATAGGGTTTCCTCTGTGGCTTTTTGAGCCTATTCTAGAACTAGCTCTTTTAGACCAGGCTGGCCACAAAGTCTAGAGATCCACCTGCCTCTGCCTCCTGAGTGCTGGAATTAAGCCACCACGGCTTGGCTTCAGTTGCCCGGTTTTTGACAGCCATGTGTGGCCAGTAGAAAAGCAAAGACTATGGTGCTGGCCCGCAGCATATCAGAACCAAAGATCTAACTCCTGAGGCAGTCACAGTAGCTAGAGCAAAAACCTGGGGCCTGAGCTGGCCTGAGCTCTGCTGAGGCCATCAACAGTGAGGAGACAGACAGACAGCAGCCTGCTGTAGTACCAGGGTCACAGAATGAGAAGTCAGGTGGCTCAGGAAAGGCGGCTGATGTGGAGAACTAGAAAGGGTCCTGGCTTCCATCCATGCTGCCGTCCCCAAGATTGTCCTTTAGGAAAAACAACCGACAGGCTGATGAGATCATGTTTGCTAGCAATGTTAGCATTGTGTTCTTAGCACCCCCTTAGCTGCCCAAGATCACTGGAATGGATGATAGTGGCCTTTAGAGATCTTGTCCATCCTCAAGAAGATTTCACTGTATAATGTGAGATGTTTTATGTCTTATGCTTTTTTTTTCCTTTTTATTTTTCTTTTCTTTCTCTTTTGTTCTTTGAGATAGGGTCTCATCATGTAGCTTTGGCTGGCCTGGAACTCCACTATGTAGACCAGGTTGGCCTGCCTCCCAAGTTCTGGGATGAATGATGGCAGTTCTATAGCTTTTTAAAGCATCTGGAAGAACATTCAAGAAGAAGAAGAAGAAGAAGAAGAAGAGGAGGAGGAGGAGGAGGAGGAGGAGGAGGAGGAGGAGGAGGAGGAGGAGGAGTTTAAATGAAGACACTGGGCAAGTAGGAAAGGACATTCCTATGAGTTGTTGGCCAGAGAGGTCCTCAAGGTCTCACACACTAGAAAAGCTATTGCCACTGCTGTTGGTTGCATTGCAGAAGTAGGTGGTAAGTACCTATTGCTAAAGGCATTGCACACTTCGGATTCAGGATTTCAGAAATGAAGATAGGGATGAACTGGAAGTTCCCTCCATGCTGGCTGGCTTTGATAGTGTCGGAAAGCCCCTTGTGGGCTGCTGGGGGAGAATTGTCATCAACGGTCCTGTTGGCTATATAGATTTTAGGTCCTCAATTACCGTATGCCAGGCAAGATATGCTCATTAGTGTGACAATGGTTAGGTTGTAACCAGCTGCTTTTCAATTGGGTTTTAAGGCCCAATCCACAATGCCCGTCATGTGGCTGCCATAGTCATCCATACTCCTGTGGATAACCCCTTATCTACACTCCTTTACATACTCAGTAAGTCCACTGGTTCACGCAGCTAGACTCAAGTGGGATACTCTCTTTTGTCCTGTCATTGTGGCCTTTTGGGGGTGAATAGCTATTGGTTCACATCTCCTTAGGAAAAGTCACACGACACTGGCCAATAAATAAACCATGGACAGCATCCTCTCAAACTGTGAGGAACATAAATCCTCCCCCTTTATTGGTGCCAGGTATTTGGTCACAGTGACAATAAAACAACTAATACATTTCCACCCACAAAGACTCTGGTGCTCTGTCTCAGAAGAATTGTGATACGCCCCAAGGAGTACTAAAGGCTGCTGGCCACCTCATGCAGGAAGGAGCAGGTGCTTGTGAAGTAGACTTTGGGGCTAGAGAGATAGTGGAGACATAGAAAGCAGAACCAGAGTGGGTATTATATTTTAAGGTGACCTCTGGGCTGCCCAGAAATGAGTGGACCAGGAAAGGTGGAGACTCCCAGCTGAAGGTTGGGAGATTAGAGGAGGGGCAGACAATGCCAGGTTCCTCCATCAGTTTAAAGTCCCTTGTTCTATGTTTCTCATTGTCTCTGATACTTCAGAAAGCATGATGGAGTCTGGGAGATTCTATCGCCTCAGACAACTTGAGTAGTGGGCAGACAACTTGATCTGCAGTCTGCGTTGAATGAAATATGAATGCTCCTAGGTATGGAAGAGAAGGCTTTTATTATACATATGAGGGAGAGAACAGCCAGAGGCATTTGGAAGATTGAACATGGCCAGCAGAATAGACCAGGCTATTGGTGGGGCCAGGGAGAGGGAGCCAGAGAGGAAGAAAAGAGAGAGGAAGTCAAGCAAGTGGACCAGAAGAGGAAGAAGAACCAAGAGAGAAAGACAAAGAGGCCAAGAGAACTTGTGGAAAAAGGAAAGAGGAAAGAGAAGCTGGGGGAAATGAAGCTTGAAGCTTAGGTGCTGGAGAGGTTTAAGGTAGGGGCAGGGTGAGAGATGCTGCGTGAACCTGGCCTCTGTAACAGGCGCTTGTGATGTCAAGAGAGTCTTGTGGCCACTGTCATCGTCCCTGGTGGTCTTTACTCTCATGGGGGTCCTCAGGTGTTTGCCATGAGCTCTGCCTGTGCCACTCCAGTTCCCACTAGAGGAGAGCATCTGCCTCTGCTCCCTCATGGGAAGAACCCTCTGCCTCACACAGACACTGCTGTCCTTTCTGGGCACCTCTGGGGGAGGCCGCAGTTGACAATGACAACTGGTTCCACATCATGCATGAAGTGCCACAGGTTCCATGTCATGGCTGCTACAATGAAGGCTCATCAAATGCTGTTGGGCGCATACATTTGGGAGGGCAGCGTTCCAAATACACCCTTCCCTTGAAACAGTATAAAGCATTGTAAGTTTGCAATGGCTGCTTTGAATGCATAGGCAAGTGTTAACGTGCTAATTGTTGACTTACCAGAAGCACTAATGAAGCATTTAGGGCAGTAAAAGCAATTGGCAAAGAACATAGAAGCTGGTGCCTGAGATTGGGTCTGTGATAATGCTTAGCCTCAAATCAAAGCTCTCTCTGCAGGTTAGCTTTGGTTGTGAAAGAATTACCAAACTGCAGAGCCAGGCAGGAAAATGCCAAGGAGTTCACTTCTTGGGACTAGATCTGGCAAGAAGTAGAAATCAAGTTATTTCAAGTACTCTTATTGCAGTATAACATACAGAAAAGTACACACACACACACATAAAAAATCCAGTCATTTTTAACAAACTCTACCTCTATCTATGTATGCAATAGGTTATTCCTATCACTCAGATCCTCCGTGGTACCCAGTGTCTTGACTTTTAATATCAGGCTAGACTTCCCTGTCTTTTGTGTGGAATCTAGATGAAGTCACATGGTAGGCTCTCCTTTAGGGCCGACTTCTTTTGATTGACATCGTATGTGTGTGATTCACCAACATCATCATCTTAGAGACATGCTCTTTGGAGTCTCACTGCTGGATTTGGTTATATAAACAGACCACAATCTACTTGTCTGTTCATCTTTTGTGAATGAATCTATTGCTATGAAAATTCTTTTGTAGGTCTCTTGGTAAACACAAGTGTTTCCATTTCTGTTGTGCAAATACTCAGGAGTGGAATTCTGGCCACTGGTGAGGCATCTGGCACACCCTCGGGACACCCACTTCCAACATGGACGCCCTCAGTTTAAAGAATTGGCTAAATCCTCATTTCACTCTAACTGCCACATGAGAAAATGTCAGACTTTGCATCTGGATATGAACAACAGCCAATGAAAGTGACAAGTAGGTGTGAGGGTACACACAGCGGGGAAGGCCGGGTATGAAAGTCAGTGCAGGAAAGGCCAAATCATCCCAGACCCGAGTCAGGCAGGAGGACACATTCTTAAGAGATTCTGGGAGGGAGCAGGTGCAGAGGAGAGGGAAGGAACGCAATGTGGGCTTCCAAGAAGCTGAGCCCCACGCGAAACCTCCTCTCGCAATACTGATGTTCACATAGCCCAAGCTTGCCAAACATCTTAGCGTGTGACAGGGGCACACCCTCACTCACCTGCATAATTTCCTTGTGAGCATGAGAAACAACGCCTGGACAGAATGAGAAGTCAGGAGGGAAAAACAGCAGGTTTCCACCAGGTGGAAGAGAGGCGTGGAAACAGACTCTACAAGGGCCACTTAGGGTGAGGAGAAGAGGAGGTGCTGGACTTGTGCTGGGGCCTGAAGCAACCTCCACAGCCTCGGAGCACACAACATTCATTCATTCCTCCAAGGCCCAGAGCTTGCCTCCAGAAAATCTTAGCTTGGTTCTGAATGAACTCTTGGTCCGTGCATATTCAAGAACCTTGTACTATTTCCACTTTCTTCATGACCACCCTCCCACCCCCCGCTTTCAGTTATGAACCCTCAAAGGGGTCGTTATTCAGTTTAGTAAGCTGGTGTGTAGAGAAAGGGTCTTCAGACTGGATTGTGAGAAAAGACCAATGCCCGTTGGGCTTCCCTTTCATTGAGTTCTCTGGTCCATAGCACACAATGAGCCAGGGCGGATGACGCACAGCAGAAAGGGCCTGGAGGCTTAGGAATCTTCCAAGAGGTTTGCTTCTACATTGAAGTTGGGGCCTTGGAAGGGTGAGCTTTATTATGAAGCTGAGTGGATGCCTCCAGCGTGTGAGGGCACATCCCTTGCCTGAGTGGTGCTGGTGAACGGGGTGGCAGGCATGCCCACAGGGTGGGCTTTGCATCATGACAGCAGAGGCCCTTGCCAGCTTTCCACAACTCCCACTGAATTACAGCCAACACTCCCTGCTTCATGTTAACTCGTAATTAGCCCAGCTTTATGCCAGGACTGTTTGCCACATTATCTGTGTGGGAGGAACACTCGCTGGCTTAGAGCTTTGGCATCTTCACAGACACCAGGCAAACTACACAAATTTGGTTGAACATGCAACTTTTCACTTGGTGCCAGATCATCGTGGTGCAGTGGTTGAGCTCTATACAGAATGGAAACATTTCTGTTTGTTCTTCGGAGGGCACAAGCAGGTGGCACCTTTGGCAATCCTAAAGTGAATGCTGAGCAGAGACTTATAGCTGTTTAAGGGCACAGAGTAGACCAGATCTCTTGGGGGAAGCCCGGAAAGCCCACACGGTTCTGAGGATTCTTAGGACTCGCACAGAACAGAAGGCACACTAAGGGATGCCCACAAAGAGATGGTGTCCACTGAACTGTGTCCTCACAGAACGTCTAGGTTGAGATTCTAACCCCTAGGGCCTCAGAATGTGACTGTATTTGGAGATCGGGTTTGGAAAGGAGAGATTGGTTAGGTGGTTAGGATGAGGTCACACGTGTGAGCCATAATCCAAACACAGCCGAAGTCCTAACAAGGAGAGGTGACTATGACACCCACGGAAGTCTTTTGAAGGGAGAAGGTGACCTCTGTACCGCATTCCTGAGCACCACTGTACACTGATGACAAAGAGTTTCCATAGTATGCCTCTGGGAGAACTAAGGGTGCACCTTTGAGCAAGTGACAGGTGTTCCTGGATGTCAGCAAGGCACAGGGACTCGACAGGACCCTTGAAGGCTGTGGACCAGGATGATGTGTGTTCTGAGACAGAGGCAAAGACAGGAGATAGAGGACGAGGGAGAAGGGGAGGGAACAGGGAAGGCGGCAGGGGTGTTTGTCCAGGAGTGGGACAGAGGACTGACTGCCTCTGGCTAGAGAGGAGACAGACGGTTTAGGAAAATGACGGTTTATATTGGTAAAGGTGGATACCTCCTGTTAGGATGAGGTATTTAATTTTAATTGGACAGGTTATTCAGGTGAGCCAAAGAGAGCTTTTGATTGCCGGATTTCAACACTTTGATAGCTGGACAATGGTAGTCAGCCTCAGGAGGAGGAAGTGGCCAAATAAGAGAACAGACTTCGGGGCTAGCTTTAGGAATATAATCTAATAGCTTTCGGCAAGGCGAAGGGAATGGGGGAGAAGGGCAAGGCCTGCCAGAGCCTTGTTCACCATGCTCCAGCTGGCCAGAGATCCTTCAGTAACCACCACTGATAATAACATTTCGAGTACTTTCCCTGTGTATTTCATTTCTTTGTCTTATACAAAATACATCTATATCTATAGATGTATATTTACAGATTTGTACTTCGATTTTTATGACATAATATACAAATTTAAAGGATTAAAAATTAAAAAATAATTTAAAAAGTATAAAAACTGTATTCTGCATATATTACATTTAGCTCCTTTTTTTGTAGAAAACAAATGGAACATTTATTTTTTTCTTTAAACTCAAAAGCAATATTAAGAAGGTAGGGTAAGAAATTAAATATAAGCACAAGTCCTACCCTAGCCCTACTTATCCAAGGCAGCATAACCAAGTGGACTTGTGGAGAGACCACCTGGTTGATAGATCAGAGGATCTATCAACAACCTCTCTTGTCTGGACCTGTTTCATCTTCGGCCTCCTCTCCTCTTGCCCTTTGGTGGACCTGGAACAAAACACCAGTTGACACTGACTGGCTGACTGTGCCATTAAATCTTGACCACTGAGTCCCTCTGAGGCAGCCTGAGCCTCTTTCTATGTTTCATACTCAACTAGATTCCGTACCCCTTCAAGGATTCCGTACACCTGTCCGAGTTAAGGGGGATGGTTTTCATTTCCCCACAGCAGGCGAATTTGGTATGGCTCTCTTCTTCAGCGGCTTCTTTGTGGACTCTAGGGACAGAGAGAATCCAGCCTTCAACAGAGCGCTGTGGTCCAGGTTCATCACCATCCTGCTCCACACCTGTAATCCTCCCACATCCGTGCTTGGGACCCCTCTTTGGAGCCAAAGCTGCGGCCCTGCTGTTTCTTCACTTTCTCTTTTAGTTCATGGAGTTCCTTAAGTAATGAGTGCTTTTTGAAGCATAGTTTACTGTGAAACATTCTATCACGTGTATATTGTATACGTATCTTAAAATTTAAATTGTGTTAAAATCAAATTGGCTCTGAGGGTCAGAGTTCAGAATCAAGTGCTATCAAATTCTCTAGTGGGATGTGTTGGCTGAGGCTGCCTGTTTGTTCCCAACTGCCTAGACCACTAAACAAACACAAGAAGTCTGTACTAATTGTAATACTGTTTGGCCAATATCTTTAAGCATATTGTTAGCTGCTCTCATATCCTAAACTAACCCATCTCCTTTAATCTGTGCATCACCACAAGGTTGTGGCCTACTGGCAAAGTTTCTGCAGACTCTAGCAGAGGTGTCTGTCTCCTGTGGACGGCTACGTGGCTTCTCTCTGAATCCACTTATTCTCTCTCTATATCTTCCCCAGCCTGGCTATGTTCTGTTAAGCCATTGGTCAAAAGCAGTTTCTTTATTTAACAATGACAATAATACATATTCATAGCATACAAAGGAAAATCCCACATCAGGGATGAAGTGTGCTCTGACGAATGAGATTCTAACAATCTGAGACGTGTGGTTACAACAGACTCATGTGTCGGAGGCTTAGTCCCTATCTGGTGGCTGCAATCATTGAGAAATGACTGAGCTGTGTCAACACCAACTTCATCAATGGGTTAATCCGTTAATAAGCACACTGAATGGACCATTAGGAGGTAGGGCTTCCTTGGAGAAGGCAGGTCCCTGGGGATGTCTTTGGAGGTGCTATCTTATTTCTGGCCCTTTCCTGTCTGTCTCTCTGTTTTCTGACCATGAGATGAGCAGCCTGCCCCACTACATCCTTCCCACCATAATCTTTGCCATAGGACATCCACAACAGTGGTGCCAAGTGACCATGAACTGAAAATTTAGAAACTGAGTCAAAGCAAACTTTTCCTCCATTAAACTATCTTTCAGGTATTGATGACAGCAATGAAAAGTGTAAGTAACTAACATGGATATTATAAGACATTTCTGTAGCACTGGCCACCTTCTAGAGGGTTGCCAAGGAAGTCCCTGGGAAGGTGAGGAGGTGACTGTCTAGGAGGGTGGTTGAACTGGCTGGAAGTTATCAGGGTGAAAATTTACTAATTTCTAAGTATGAGAGGTGCCTTGAATGGACATACCAACCAGTTTATCCTAAGGGAAAATTTAAAATTATTTTCATGATTTGGGGACTTTTTTGATTTTTGTTTTTGTTTGTTTTTTTGAGAAGCCAGTGTCTCAGAAGTGTGACCTGGGACCATGTGGGACAGCAATGGCCCTCTGAGGTCTAATTCCTTGCCCTGGTTTTCAAAGTATCCTGAAATGTTGGACCCAGAAACAGCAGCTTGAAGAATCAGTCCTGGGCTCATGGGAGGAAGGACAGAGGTCTCTTTCTGCTGGATGTTGACCCCTGAAATTCCCTGTCATAATTCTGAAGAAAATTACTGTTTATCTTACATATGCCTGAAGCCTGTATCCGCGTTAGAGAAACAACATGGCCCCAAATGCCACCTTCCTTGTTCCCTTGCAGGAACTGTGAGTTAGCTTACACAGAGCAAGTGAATCTGCTGAAGGCCCAAGGAGACTGCGTGGTCTCAAGGTTAAGATAACGGTAGAAGAGAAGCCTGCGCCTTAGAGAAAGCTCACCAGGGAAGCCAGCCGGTATGTCAGTTCTGAAATAAGCTCCGAGCTCCACTGCCAGGAAGGCACTAATCCTGTCGACTCGGACGGTAGCTGGGCGTGCTGAGGTAGGCAGATTTCCACGAGTTAGAGGCCAGCCCGGGTTATAAGAGAGCCTGTCATAAACCACCCCCCACAAACCAAACAAAGAAACGTAATAAAAGGAACAAGAAGGTAAAGACGCCTCTGCCATATTCTGAGCCCTCAATGGTTCCACCAAATGGCTGACCGCACCTAGAGGAAGGAGTATGACTGACTCCAACCTCGGCATCTTCTGGCCTTCAGGTCAGCAGTAGAATGTCATCTGGGAGCTTGCAGACCCCACAGACTCTGGAGCTACAGAGCCTGCCCTGGCCTGCAGTCTCAGGGCCCGCATTTAATTAGCATTGAGTGACTGAGGCACGTGTGGGAAGCCTTCCTTGGTGGGATGGCTCCCACCCTGATTTAGCTTAGCATCTCACTAACGGCAGACCTCAGGGTTGGGGCTCAGCTTCATGGCGTTCACAGAGGGACATGCCCATCCCTTTCCACGCTCCTTTTGTCGTTTGCCCAGTTCTCTCCTTCTAAGAGGATTTCCAGACAGATATCTGGTCTCTGGCACTGTATGTCAGAGCTGGGCAGCCTTCCGTTTCTTGATCTTTCAGAAGGCAGCAGATTTCTCAGCATAATAATATCTGCATCAGCAACACCTCACCACCTGGAAATTTGTTAGGAATGCAAATTTCCAGGCCCCACCCCATCCTCAGGAGTCAGTAACCCTATGGGTGAGACCCATCAGTCTGTGTAACAAGTCTTCCAAGGGTTGTGGATTCAGCTGTCAGGGGCTTGTGTTAGAGTGGTCCATGGGTCCAGCACAGCATCATCTAGGAACTTGTTCTAAGACCCAGGAGCTGGGACTGGCAGATTCATATGCTTATTCAAGTTCAAGGAACCCAGCTCCAGGTCAAGAGGCATCCAACAAAATACTTGGGCCCAGCTGTAGCTTCTCTGGAGAATGTGGGTAGTTGAGTCCCACTGTAGCTTCCCTGGAAAATGTGGTAAAACTCAGGAGAAGGCAAAGGGTGGAAATAGGTCAGTGGAGATAAATCCCAGTGTGTGGTAGAGTTCTACGGAGCCAGAGAGGCAGGCTGGCTTAGGTGAAAATTAATCAGAATGTTTGGATCAGCTGGTTGGGTCAGGCCAAAGGTCTGGAACAGCTGGGGTTCTGGATTGAGGCTCCTACTGGCGTAGACAGTAGTTCAGACCTATTTCCCTCCAGAGGTGGAGAACACTCCAAAATTCTTAAAGGAGAAGGGATGGGGTGGGAATAAAGGCAGCATCTGGCAGTTCTCCAGGACCGTATGTAGAGGACAGACAGGGGTAGACTTAAGGCATTTACTTCTTTTTTTTTTTTCTTTTTAAACTGTCTCTATATGGGTGTGTTCATATGTTTGGGTGCATCTGGAGGCTGGAGGTCAACCTTAGGGGTCATTCCTTATGAACCATCTACTTTATTTTTCTGATATGGTTTCCCGTTGACCTGGATCTCCCCGAGGAAGCCAGGCTGGCTAACCAGCAAGTCCACCTCCCCAGTGCTCGTGAAGGCAGGACCAGGTGTGATCCCAGGCTCACTCTGGTCATATCATTTAGTGGGCCAGCTGAATAATTACGATGGTCAGATGACGGAGTTTATTTCCAGGAAGGAAAATGCCTAAAAGGGAGGGTGAAAACGGTTGTCAGAACTTTTGTTTAGGATTGACTCTGAGGTGCATTTTCAGATAAGGTGTGCTTTTGAGAGTTTGTCTTGTTTTTGGTTTAGTGAATGATGTCTCAAGGTGTTATCCTTTCATCTTAGGCACAAACTGACTCTCTGATTACTGCAGGATATGGGTATCAGCATCGGGTTTCCCCGATGCCTCAGCATCTTCTACAGATGCGCACCCTGTCGGAGGCAACAAGTGTGTCAGTGTGATAAGACCCGTTCTGGTCGAAGGTTCCTCCTGACGCTGTTCACTGTTAGCATTGAAACACACCCACTGGTCTCCCACCACTCCGCGCCTCCTGTGGCCTCCTCCCTGACCTCAGGTTAAAGGCACTTGCCGAGAGGTCTTTGTCTCCAGGCTTCTCTCCTGCACGGTGGAGTTGCTCCCGGAGCTCCCCTATATGGCCCGTGAATGTCACGACTGCCTTAATTCCACAGGCCTCTTGGAGTGGGGTCCCCACCTCCCCTGCCCCGCAGGGTTGGGTGACCCTCAAAGGCCTGCTGGTGGCACTTCCACAGCAGGTGCACCCGTGGGAAGGAAGGCTGTGGTTTCCATCGAGACTTCTGATTTCTTGCTTTTGTACATGTCAGCTGCTCAGGAAAATTTTTACCAGGTGAGCAAGCATGGCTGCGTTGGTGCTTTTCCTTACAGATACCCTTACTGTCAAGTGTGGCCTTTTGGGCCAAAAGTTTGAACCTGAAATTGCAGGGCCTGAGTTATGGGGGTTTCAAATGGGCACTTTGGAGCTTATGTCTCATTTCAATCAGGGAAATCTATTTCTAAGCTGTGCAGGATGCACCTGGGAAGCAGAGGTCACAGGTGGATCTCTGTGAGTTCAAGGCCAGCTTGTTCTATATAGTGAGTTCCAGGACAGCTAGAGCTATGCTGAGACACCCTGTCTTAGAAGAAAAAAAAATATCTATATCTAAACCAGATATGGGAGTTCACTATTGTAATCCCAACGCTTGATGGATACTCCATCTGGCAGGAGGACCAGTGTTGAGTTCAAGGCCAGCCTAGGCTGTACACTGAGAAAAACTGACTTGATCTCACTGCCCCCCCTCAAAAAAAACTCCTTCTATTTTTAGGGATTGAGGCATAGATTAGTATGTTTGAGACCCTGGGCTCAATCACCACAGCATGGTCCAAACAAATGGGGAAGGAAGGAGAGAAGGAGGAAGAGAAGAGAAAATCTGAATCTGAATTCAGGACAGAAAAACACTTCTGCTGGGGCTGGAGCCGTGGACCAACCAGCCGTTAAGGTCATTGGCTGTTCTCGCAAAGGACCTGGGTTTGAGTCCCAGAACCCATGTAGTGGCTCACAAACATCTGTAACTTCAGTACCAGGGGATCTGACCCCCACTTTTGACTTGAGGGTAATGTATGTGACACACAGACATACAGGCAAAATACTGATACACGGGAAGGGAGGGAAGAAACAGACCTCTTTCAGAACATGGGCCCTACTCCCCAACCCCACCCCCACCCCCTCAAGCCCCAACAGTGCCTTTGTGGCCCAGCAGTATTGAGCACAATGAGACATTTAATGGAAAAATGAAAAGGCAGCGGAAATCAACTCTGGCCCATGACCAGAGGGAAGAACTGAGGCCCATCAGGGGCAGGTATGTGGAATTAGCCATTACTTGCCTTGTATGAGCCCCAAGTCAGCCTGGTAACAAACACAAGGGCCAGAAGCATGGAACAGAGACCAAACCCTGCAGGCGCCCGTCATAGCTCCTATTTAATGTCAGTCAGAGAGCAAACATTTATAAACTTTTATATGACAAAACATGTACATGCAGAGTTACAAATCTAGAAAATGTGAAGTCCATGCAGATTTCAAAGACCAGCGCGAGGTCCACTTTGGATTCATTTACGGAACCGAGTGCACGATTAAGCCTAAGGGCCACACAGTAAGCATTTAGTAGTGGACGGAATGGTCAGTGCGTTACAAACCTCAGATGCATTAGGACGGGAGGCCTAAGCTTGTAGTTACACTTTATATATTGTACACAGAACACCCGCGGTGCAGGCCGATGCTATGGCAGAGTGGTGTGCGTCTGCTCAGCAAAATACGGAGCAACTGAAGGAACAAGGTTTGCCTTACTTAAACAACGCTAACAGAATTTCTCTTTCCACTTTGAATGGAGCCTGCTTCTCTTCATGGGCAACCTTAGATTGTCTCTTTGTTGTCCGATTCAAATACAAGTACAGAAACTAAGGGTATGACTTAATTCTGGCTTTTGACAATTATGAGACAGGAATGAAGAAATGCAAGTGCCTTGACTTTGAGTTCGAACCACCTCTCCCTTCACAGGAGGGCCACGCCCTTACAGTGCTGGATCTCCTCAGAGTCAAAATCTTCCGGTTCAGTCCAAGCAAGGTTAAAAAAAATCATTCTAGCCAGGCACTGGCTTTAACCCCAGCACTTGGAAGGCAGAGGCAGGCGGATCTCTATGAGTTCAGGGCCAGCCTGGTCTACAAAGCGAGTTCCAGGACAGCTAGAACTGTTACACAGAGAAACTCTGCCTCAAAAAAAAAAAAAAAACAAAAAAACAAAAAACAAAAAAAAAACAAAACAACAACAAAAATCATTCTAGTGCCTAGGAAATGAACAAAGGTTTGCTTTCAATGTTAGTAGGGGAATTTTTTTTTTTTTTCTCTCCATTGCCTTAATCAGTAGAGTTTGTTAGTAAGGAAGAGGACCGCTATGGATGCCTTAAGTATCCCAAATGGGGGCTGTTTCTTAGGGCACCATACCCTAACAGTGACTTCTTTGGTTGTAGAACCCTTCACCTATTTTAACAGTTAGTGTGTCTGTCACTGTGCACTCTGGGTAGAAGTCAGAGGTCACACCGGTATTTACTCACTGGACCGAAATAAAGCCCCGGCTAGCCGGCGGGTTATTTGCTGTTAGAATCTTATCGGCCTGCGGTTAGCACTGGCCCACAGTGGACTCAATCAAAAGACTCTGGGGTGAATAGCATCTGATCTACTGTACATTTCCCAGGTCCCGTCAGTGCCAAGGGCATTAGCCTATGGGGGACAAAGAGAGAAGCAAGAATGAGACACCACCTCAATTAAAAGAGCTACAGGTGGATAACCCCTCCCCCAGCCGAGACCACAAGAAGGAGAACGTACAAGCAGGGCGCCTTCCCTCATCCCACTATCAGGAAGATGAGGAAGGAAATGAGGAGGATCACAGGCGGGGACGAGAAGAACACCACGGCGTGGGAGTGTCTCCCTTCATAGTAGGCCTGGGACTCCTTCTGGTACTGGGTGACGCACATCTGCTCCACCACGCGCTCCATCATCTTGACGTCGGTCTCCGTGAAGTTCTCCCCCTTGGTGGTGGTGGTGACCGTGTGTTGCTTGATGGTGATGTTGACGCAATCGTGCACGAAGTTGTTCTGATTGCTGTACTGATCCACCGGCCGGTAGTACACTTGGTTAGGGTAGCGGTTCATGTTCTCACGGTAGTAGCGGTCCTCCCAGTCATTGCCAAAGTGGATCATGGGCCTGCTCATGGCGCTCCCCAGCATGTAGCCACCCAGGCCCCCCACCACTGCCCCAGCCGCGGCAGCACCTGCCACATGCTTCATGTTGGTTTTTGGCTTACTGGGCTTGTTCCACTGATTGTGGGTGCCACCTCCTTGACTCCAGCCGCCGCCATGGGGCTGACCCCAACCACCACCGTGAGGCTGTCCCCAGCCACCGCCATGGGGCTGCCCCCAGCCACCACCATGGGGCTGCCCCCAACCACCACCCTGAGGTGGGTAACGGTTGCCTCCAGGGCTGCCCTGCCCAGGGTATCGGCTTCCACCAGTGTTCCACCCTCCAGGCTTTGGCCGCTTCTTGCAGAGACCGACATCGGTCCATGTAGCCACAAAGAGTGCCAGCAGCCAGTAGCTGAGGTTCGCCATGATGGCTGATCTGCAAAATGAAGAACAAGGAATCATTGTCTGTCACTCAGGCTGAAGCTGCTTGACATTTGTTGCAGAACAAATGTGTGACAGTCATGGCTGCAGCCCTCCTCGGGGGGGGGGGGGTTCCTTGACAGAATTTAGGAGACAAATAACTGTAAACCAAAGATACACAACTCAGTCTCTTAAGGCAAATTTGACAAATATTTTTCTCTATTCCTGGGAACAAGAATTGCCCCCAGTTGGTGAGCTATGTGTGACCTAGGGGGAAAGCGTTGCATGATGGGTATGCCCCGGCTTTGAGCTTCTCTAGATTTGGGATTTGGAACTGGGTATGATTTTGTTGGGAGCCTGGCAGCTGTACTCAGAAGGCTGCGATCATGGACCCTGGGTCCTTTGTGTGTGTGCCCTTACACTGAGGAGAACCTCTATCCACAAACGTAGACCTCATTTCCCAGAATCCAAAAGGAACCTGTGAGTACACCCATCCTGAGTAACCTAACCCCAGAAGGCCTGAGTCAGGGTCCAGTCAGGGGGACTGAGTGGCTGCAGCAGGAGCAAAGACTGAAGACAGCTGACTCAGCGTTTCCTTGGCAATTGTGGAGGTGAGGAACAGGTCTCTCGAAAGCCAGGTGTGGGGTATGGGGCACAGGGCGTGCGGTGTAGGGCGTGGTGCAGTGCGTATGGGGCACGGGGCGTGGTGCAGTGCATGCCTATCACCACAGTGCTTGTTAGGAAGAGGTTGAAACAGGACGATTGTGAGCTCTAGACAAGTCTGGGCTTTATAGCTCGTGTCTCAAAAACCAAACCAAGAGTATCTCGCCTATTGCCGTTTTCTCTGGGGTATGGCAATGCCTGGCACAGAGCAGGACATAACAGACAGCTGTCGAGCGAAGGAATTAACATCCCGCGAGCATATTAAAGCCAAGAAGCTCCTCGAAGGAATTCTCAATCCAAGTTTATTAGAGACAGGAAGCATCTAGGATTTAGCAGGCTTGCTTGAGAATTCCTCAGTCTCTCCACAGACAAGAGAGACGGACGGGCTGGGCTGCCGAGAGCTGCGTTTACAAGCTCAGCTGATGAATAAGTTTGAGTCCAGCATGAATACTTGTTTTTGTTTTATTTTTTGAGATAGGATCTCACTCTGAAGCCCGGGTTTCTCTTTCTCTTGAACTCCTGGTAATCCTCCTGCCTTAACCTATTCAGTTCTGGGGGCCACAGAATCATTACATTTAGCTTAGTATTAATATTTATGGGTGATTGTTTTCTTCTGATTTTCGGTACAGAAGGGCTAGTACAGTTTAGAAAACAAACACGCCAAATAGCCCTGAGGGCAATTTACGACCCTCCACAGAATACACCTTCATCATATATAACCTTCTTTCAGATTAATGTTCTCCTTCACCCTGGATGCCGAGATGAGATCCAAGACAGCTGAAGACACAAGCTGTATTGCCACATCCTAGGTCAAACCACATGCCCTGTAAGCCAGTAAGCCATAAATCCTAGAAGGCCACACGCAGTCACACTCTGCTGAGTCCCACATTCTTGTCACTCAAAAGATTAGAGATTAGTTTTCAATGAAATTCTATTGTGTATAAGAGAAAAACCAGAAAACAAACAAGCTAACATTCTGTTCATATTTCTGCTAAAACTATTGAGATGGGAAGCACTGTACTGGTGGTCATAAGTAAATCAAAACATATTTAGAAACTACAAGTCAGACTAGAAGGGCTGAGGCCATACCAGCTGGGATTTCTGCAAGTTTCTTCTAGTGAGGGTCAGAGGGCAGGACACACTCCCACACCTCCAGCCCCCCCTTCGAGTCCTGCTCCCTGGCCCGGCCCATTTTCTCACGGCCCAGTCCTGGGCCCCCACGCCGCTCATGCTTCAGGGAGCCTCACTTTAGGCCTCGTCTACCCTGGACTCGGTGATAAACCTTATAATCCAGCGCATGGGAGGCCGAGACAGGACGATTCAAAGGTCACTGTAAGGGTTGGGGAAGGAGCTCAGTGACAGAGAACTTGCTTAGCACGTGTGAGGCCTGGGTCAAGTCCCAGAACCTCAATCAATCAACAATCAATCCATCTCTCAGTCTAAAGGGTTCTTTACTCATGCGGCTGAGCCAAGCCTCGCCATAGTTCTTGGATTTTCTCTTTGTCACAGCACACACGAAACTCCTCTTAGTTCTGTCTTTACAGGGAATCCTAAGCCCTGTAGCTTTCACACCTTTCAACACTACTCTCTTAGCTGCTGGCTCCACCACTGCTCATCTGAGCCCTACAGCCGTCCATCTAGCCTTCTTGTCAGTCCCCGATCCTGCCCCAGCGCCTATCTTGTGCTTTCCTTTTAATATACGGTCACTTTGTACTGGTTCCCCAAGAGGCTTTCTTCCATATCCAGGCTAAAATACGAAGTCCTGGCCATGGTGGCTGGGAAATCACAGGACTTGGCTTCACTCCCCCCGCTCCCCCCCCCCCCCCCCCCCCCCCNCCCCCCCCCCCCCCCAGCCGACGTAAACCTGTTAGACACAAGGAGCACCCTGGGTTACACAAAGAAACATATGCACAAAGAGAAAGAAAAATTGCGTGGCAAGGCAATTTCTTTTGAAAAAAGCGTATGCCAGAATTGAGATGCAGCTACAGCAAGCACATGGCAGCAAGAAGTTGGGCGTGGTTTGTATTTAAGGCAGGTGGTGACTGTGCCTTTTCCTCACTGGCTTTTCAGAATAGCTAGTTTGTTTTTTAATTTTTATTTATGTGCACTGGTGCTTCGTTTGCATGTGTATCTGTATGAGGGTGTCGAGTACCCCAGAACTGGAGTTGCAGACAGTTGTGAGCTGCTAGCTTCACGGATGTTCACGTCTTTCATTAACTGTGGGAGTTTCCGGCTGCTAGCTCTTCAGGTATAGGCTCTTCCTGTCTCCCTGAGGTACTCATGGGAGAGACTTGGCCCCCGCCGTGTGGTCTCAATCTCATTCCTCAGACTGAGTTTCCATTGTGTTCCAGTGGAAGAACAGCCAGAGCTCTCAGCCGCTGAGCCATCTCTCCAGCCCCCAGACAGGCTGGTTTGAAAAGAATCAGCACAAAAGAAACGAAAGAAAGGGAGGAAGGGTTGGTTGTCAGAGGCCATCAAGGTCTGGGGAGGTTGCATTTGTAAGGGGCTGGGGCTTTGTGTAAACAAAGGCTTTACCAGGTGGGGGAGATAAGAAGATCTGTAAAAATGTCTTACAAGATGTGTGTGTGTGGGTGATTTTTGGAAAACTGGCTTGCTACTTTTGACAGTAAGCACATATTCCTCATGAACCCCCAAATGGGTTCCATCTCTAGGTCTTTGCTCCCTTGGCCTAGGTAGCTCCTTCCCCAGCTACTGACGTGGCTCCCACTCTTAAATGGTGGAGGAGGGGCTCCTCATTCCACCTAGTACAGCACCTGTTAGTATTCAGGCCTGCCCTTGGGGTCCTGACAAGATCCGTCCTCAGCTGTAGTCACTAAGAGCTCCTCTGTGCGCATCCACTACAGTCCCTTTTAAAAGGTGGGCCTAACCCACCTCCTCTCTCTTTTTTTTTCTTCCCTCCTCTCCCCCCCTCCTTCCCTCCCTCTCTCTCTCTCCCTCCCTCTCTTCTTCTCTCTTTTTCTATTTTTTGCCACTCTTATCCCCAGGGACCTATCTCTGTCCCTTCTCTCTTTTTTTCCCCCGATAAACCTACGTGAGCCTTGTTGTATGGAGTGACTTCTCTTCACGGCGTTTCTTAAATGACAACAGCACCCCTTCTCCTGTCTGCTTTTGCTGCTTCAGTTCTTTCCAGAGTGAGTAATATACTTGACATATTAGTTACTGTGGACATATTGTCTATTTTCTTTACCACGGGGCAGGTTCCTGCAGGGCAGAGTCCTGGGCCTGTTTACAGCAATGTCCCCAGACACAGTGCCTGAACAATAACCATGCACACAGTAAACCTGAAGGAATGACTGTGAAGACATCTTTACTGAAACCTAACTAACAAGCAACTAGGTACTTGTTGATGTTGAAGGAGGACTGCATTTAAAAGCTCACAAATCATTCTTTACTACAAATGGTCAGCTAATAATCTCACTGAACTAAGCAAACATTTGTTTCGTATGCCAGCCGCTGTGGTAGGCGCAGGCTGGCTGAAGATAGTGTTATAAGATACAGACAGGGTGGGAGCCAGAGAAGGCTGCTGGGAAACAGGCTGAGTTGGGCTTTGCACGTGCTTCTTTACGGCTGTTTGGGAGCCAGCTAGGGGTGTGGCTCAGAGAAGGGCATCTGCCTGGACGTGCCCCAGTATCCATCTGCTGCAGTGCAAAAAAAAAAAAAAAAAAAAGTTACAGTTCTGAGATCCGGAGAGACGCAGGAGTGGGAAATGACACCACACAGTGACTGGACACAGAGGAGAGGAACTGACGGAGAAGGTATGTAGGAGGGAGAGGTGGCAGCTAGGGTAGAGGTGGGTGGGGTAAAAGGGACACTGGCAGACCTGAGGACACCTGAGCCTGCAGCCGTAGTGTGCAGGCATGCAGGGGTCAGGTAACAGGGCCACCCACGCAAAAGGAGCAGACCTCGGGGACAGATCACACCCGCTGTTCTTGGTCTAACATTACTGCATCTCTTTCAGTCACAAGACTGTCTTAAAAAAGACAGCCAATGGCAGCCTTTGCAACACGCCCTCCCTTTGGATGCTGGTTCTCTGGCAGGCCTAATGACAAGGCCCGTGAAAGGCCTGACTGGGTCTGAAGGCATCATGAGCCACTCAAGAGTCTGGGTTCCTTTTCAGAAAGAACATTCATGAAGCAGGGACTGTGTGTACATCTGTGCACATCTAGGCTTGTGTGTGTAAACAGAACGGGGAGGCTAAGTCTTAGGCCCCAGCACTACAAAAGATTGTTGGTTCAGCAGTAAGGGAGCTGAGGTAGAAGGGAGCCATGCAATTCAGTGGGCAGCCTCTGCGGGGAGCACAGTTTCGGATATAAATGGCAAGAGACTGAAAGAATCTATGTGGGACCCCAACTTCAAGACTAGGCAGCTACATGGGCAGGACATGGAATGTGTTCCCAGTCTGGAGGGAGGTAGATAAAAGGTTTGTTTTCGGCTACACTGTTGTCAAACAACACGTGGCGTGGGTCAAGAGCTTCAAGTGTCACCAACTGGAGATATCAGTTGTGTTGTCCCCACACACACACATGACATCAGAGCCATGGGCACATGCGGCTGGCCTATACTGTATACTGATATTGGATAACGTTAGAGAATTATAAAATATATCAAGACAGGATCATTTCAAAGTCAGTTGAGAACAAGAAAAGCAATATTTAATCATGAAATTCCTTTACAGAATCATTTCTTAAGAGGGACTCAACCTTATACAAGACCGAGGCAAGCTTAGATATTAAAGTACAAGCCCTCATTCTCCCAATAGGGCCACCCACGTGGGCAGTTCCTGGGCTACGGATGTAACGAGTGGCAGAGCATTTGCCTAAATTACAGCCCCAGCACTAAAAGACTGCTGGTTTATTAGGCTGCTGGTAATAGAGATGAGATTTCTCAGTTCATGGATTGTGATGTCTTCTAAGATATTTTAGTAAGTACTTCATAAAGGTCATTATCTATTTTTTCACTAAGAAAGACACTCCTAGAACAATAACAATAGGAATTTCCTTAATCTGATAAACATCACAGTAAAACCAGGAAACATAACCAATGATCTTTGAATACATTCCTTTTAAGATCAGAAGAACAGATAAAAAAAAATAAAAATAAAAAAACCCCAAAACCAGACTTCCATTATTCAAGGTGTTCTCAATGCAATGTGTCAAGATGAAGAAACAGCAAGTGCAGGAACCACAGAAAAGAGTCAGACTGACGTCATTTGCAATTAACAGGATCACAGAGAAAACACAGAAGTAGGTAAGGTTACCGAAAGATAAGGGTGTTGCATACCTTTAGTTACAGCACTTGGGGAGGCAGAGGCAGGCAGATCTCTGTGAGTTCGAGACCATCCTGGTCTACAGAGTGAGTTTCAGGGCAGTCAGGGCTACACAGAGAAAACCTGTTCTCAAAAACTAAACCAAACCAAATCAAAACAAACAAATGAACCAAAATCCAATACTGGAATTCGGCAAGGCTGCAGGATCCAGGATGTGTGTCTTTCTTTTCTATTGCTGTGATAAAGCACTGTGGACAAGGGGGCTTAGAGAAGGAAGGGTTTATCTGGTGCTAACATCTCCAGAGGGGTAGGAGTCTATTGCTATAGTGGGGGCTGGGGAGCAGGGCAGCAGGCAGGAAGGCACCACAAGAGCAACTGGGTGCTCACATCAGGAGGCAGAGAGAGAGGTAGAGGGGGAGGAGGAGAAAAAGAGAGAAAAGAGAGAGAGGAGAGAAAGAGGAAACAGAGAAAGGAGAGACATCCAAAAGATAGAGAAAAGGGGGAGAGAAGAGGAGAAGAGAGAGAGAGAGAGAGAGAGAGAGAGAGAGAGAGAGAGAGAGAGAGAGAGAGAGCGCAAGCGTGCTAATTTGAAATGACAGGAGTCTTTTGAAACCACACAACCCATCCTGCATTGACATACTTTCTCCAGCAAGGCCACACCCTCCGAGTCTTCTCAAAATGACTGAGATTTACAGGAATATCTCAAACTACCACGATGAGTATACAGAGACCAACATCATTTCTATACTAGTCATAAATAACTAGAAAAAAGATATTCACAGAGCAAGCAAACTATAAAACATTTAGAAACGATAAAACTAAATAAAAAGAGGTTTTATATGGAAGAAATTCAAAACTTTAATTCCAGGTTGATTTTTCTGAAGACCTTAATAAACTCACGCCTTCAATCCCAGCACTTGGGAGGCAGAGGCAGGTGATCTCTGTGAGTTCAAGACCAGCCTGGTCTACAGAGCTAGTGCCAGGACAGACTTCAAAGCTACACAGAGAAACCTTGTCTTGAAAAACCAATCAACCAAACAAATAAACTCAACATGGAAAAGAGACATGTCTATTTACCACAAAGCCAACAATAAAGGAAGAACCAAGGGGAGAATGTGGCACACCAGACTTAAATCACACTATAAAGCCATTAAAAAAACCCCATAAATCCATTAAAATTCAGAAACAGACCAACAGACTAAAGTTCAAATATGGAAGCATGCATACA
Source organism: Alexandromys fortis (assembly GCF_014885135.2). Classification (NCBI taxonomy): domain Eukaryota; kingdom Metazoa; phylum Chordata; class Mammalia; order Rodentia; family Cricetidae; genus Alexandromys; species Alexandromys fortis. Next base: position 7,592,446 of record NW_026067902.1, read on the forward strand.
CTCTGTAACAAGGACTTGATTTGATTCGCCAGTGGGCACCACAAACCAGTAAGGAAGGAAGGTTTGGTGCTTCTGGGAAGCTGAAAAAAAAAAAAAAAAAGAACAAAACAGAAATGGATCCCTAATTCCACGTGCAAAAGTAGACGCTAGACAAAGAGAAGACCTAGTGTGAGAGAGGCTGATGCGCGCCACTGTTATCCAGCTCCCAGGAACTTAGACCGCCAAGCTTCAGGCCAGTCTGATGTAGTGGGACCCACTGTTAAACAGCGAAACAACCAATAGGCCATTGAAGTGGACAGTTTTCCAAACACCAATGGTCAATAAGCATCTGAGAAAAGGTTCAATATCACTGGCTGTCAGAGAAGTGCAAATTAAAATCAAATAGATTCCATTTCATCCAAGTCAGAATGTCTATCATTAAGAAAACAAACAGCCTGGGTTGTAGAGACGGCTCATCTGTTAAGAGCACAATTGATTACTTTTCCAAAGGACCCAGGTTCAGTTCCCAACACAGCTCTTGCCATTCTCAGGGATCCAGAATCCTCCTCTGACCTCCACAGGCACCAGATATTCAAGTGGTACCTAGCCGTACAGGCAGGCTAAAACACCCCACTGGAAAGTAATTCTACTGGGTGGTAGTGGTGCATGCCTTTAATCCCAGCATTCAGGAGGCAGAGGTAGGTGGGTCTCTGTGAGTTCAAGGTCAGAATAAATACCAGGACATACAAGGCTGTTACACTGCGAAAACTGTCTCAAAAAAGAAAAAGGACAAATAACAAATGCAGGCAAGGATGAGGAGAAAAGGGAATTTTTACACATTGTTGGAAGGACTATAAATTAGACCTCACTATGGAAATTGGTATGAAGGTCTCATAGAAAACTAAATCTAGATCTATCATATGACCTAGCTAAACCAAAGGATTCCAAGTCAGCATGCCAGAAACACTTGGGCGTTGATGTTTACTATAGCATAGTTTACTAAATAAAGCTAAGCTATGGAACCAACTGGGGAGTCTATCAACAGAAATGGGAAAAAAAGAAAATGGAACTTTATTCAGCCATAATGAAAGCAAAATCATGCCATTTGGAGGAAAATGGATGCAACCACAGATTATCATTTTAAGTGAATTAAGTCAGACAAATGTTGCACATTTTTTTTCTCACATGGAGAACTGAAATGGCTGCTGGGTGTCTTCCTTCATTGTTCTCCGCCTTAATTTTTTTTGGGAGGGGGGTGTGAGGGCTCTCACTGAACCAGAAGTTCACTACCTCAGCTAAGCTGGCCGAGCTCTTAAGAGTCGATTGTCTCTGCCTCCCAGTGCTGGGTTCTAAGACTGTGCAGCTGTGCCCAGCTTCTTACGTGGGTGCCGGGGAATTGAACTCAGGGTCTCATGCTTGTGTGGCAAGTACTTAAATAAATGAGCCATCTCACCAGTTCCATCACTGCCCCTTGTAAGTAAGGAGCTTTACTGGCAAGAGCAAACAGCTGCATATTTCTCTCTGGTCCTAATTTACTGTAAAGACCACATTTGGGAATAATAAAAGAACTCAGAAGAAAGCGAGAAAGCCTGTCTATTTCTTAGTTCTGAGCTAGCGTCTGATCTCTCAACCATCAGAGAACGCCAAGTCTGCTCTGTTCCTTGATTGTTCTGGGAGCCTACCGAGCTGTGATTTTCTATGTGAACCCTGTGGAGAAGCACCTAGAAAAGTCTGTGGCCAGGGGCCGTGGGCTGAGGATAAGTGCGCTCACGAGAATGGCAGTCTCTGCAATCTGCCACAACTAAAGACACAGTGGGGTAAACATTCCATTCACAACGGTACTGAGAAACTCAAAATATCCGGGGCTCATCCTCAAACAGCAGACTTACTGAAGAAAGCTGTATGGTTTTGCTGAGATATTAAAAAAAGAGTCTAGAAAAAGCAAAAAGACATGTATTAATGGAATTTATAAATTAATATAAAAAGAGATTCCAATTATATCCAAATAACTCAGCGTCAACATGATTTTATCTAACTCAGAGGACCTTTAAGAAGCATGGTGCAGCGACACTGAGAAGGACGCTCGGCCTGGTGTCCCATGAATGCAATCCCCGTGGCTGAAAGGTGGAGGACCAGGCACTCGAGACCAGCCTTGCTTACAGTGAGTCGGAGGCTGGACTGTGCGGCGTGAGACAGACCCAGCCTTCCCTGTCTGCCTGTCTAAAAAGGAGCGGGTAGAGGACAGAGTTTAATGCCAAGCACGTGCCTAGTACACATGTAAGACTCTGAATCTGGTCCCCAGCACTGAAAACAAAACAAACAAACAAAATTAAAAAAAAAACACAAAATAAAATAAAAAAGCCCTAAAAAAATTAAAGAAATGTTCCCGTGGGAAGAGAAATTCAGAGCACACCTGGCTGGCCATGTCTTAGAATGCAAAACTACATAGACATCGCAAGAGCAACACATACAGCTACAGAACGAGAGACAGGGAGGGAAAGAGGGAGTGAGTGAGGGAGGGAGGGATAGAGAGACAAAAGGCCCACAGTTCTCTCAGTTATTCTATTCCCACGATGCATGGCACCGAGGGCAGAGCTGCTAAGGATCTGTCCCAGGGACATAACAGTTCAAGATGCTCCTGCTGAGATCCACAAGCACGGACCAGTTTCTGTGAGACTCAGAACACAGACAACTTGAAGCTTTGTCGGTTAAACTACGAAGCAGAGAGGATCTCTCTCTCTCTCTCTCTCTCACACACACACACACACAAATACACACACAGACCCACAGACCCCCCCCCCCCAACCCATACACACTGGTGCTCCCCTTCCCCGACTCCATCCCTGGGGGAAAATTCCTGTCTCTCTTGTGCTTGGTAGAATTAATTCATTTCTCATCACTTGAGGTCACTAGCTCTTAAGGAACTGGATCAAGCTATGTTAAGAGGACAGAAAACATTTAAGTGGTTTTAATTGGTATCTTAAGGCCATCTCTGGAACAAACGGGGTCCCTAAGCTTGTTTCTCATCAGAACTACTTTAAGAACTTTTGAAAAAGCCATCAGAAATCCTCCCAGGACAGTCTGGAAGTATTTAATGATGGCACCTGAGAGGTTGGAAAAGCCTACCATGGAGCCTGCCCGCCCTCCGTCCCCTGCCAAGCTATGTCACCCGGGAAAACAACACGTACACTTATTCTGCTTTCTGTTAAGAGGGTGCAGCTCCCTCGAGGCAACCACACAGCACTGAGGTAGCAAAGAGTAGGATATCCTCCGACTAAAAGGACGGCTTAACACGTGGGACTAAGAGCTAGTGCACACTCTATCCCCATTTGTGTGTTATCTTATAACACTGCATCAGATAAGATGCATTTTTAAAGCATTTATTTGGCAGCAGCACACAGAGACCTTGAGACAAGGGGCTGGGAAGTTAAAATCAGTCTTCAGAAAAACCAGCTGGGTGTGGTGGCTGGTGATTGGCTCCGACTCCCAAGAGGAGTGCAAGGTTGCCTGTAGGGAGTTCCAGGTCAGCCCAGGCCTGTGAAACCCTGCCTCAAAACAAGCAAAACAAAACAATCCCAAACAAACAAAAAAAACTCCTAAACCCAAACCAAAAAAAAAAAAAAAAAAAAAAAAAAAAACCCAAACAAAAACAAAAGCAAAATGAAAAAAAAAAAAAAAACCTTCACCTTCTTACTTGGTTAAGATTTGGCATAGAAATGTATATCTGGCCGGGCCGTGGTGGCGCACGCCTTTAATCCCAGCACTTGGGAGGCCGAGGCAGGCGGATCTCTGTGAGTTTGAGGCCAGCCTGGTCTACAAGAGCTAGTTCCAGGACAGGAACCAAAAGCTACAGAGAAACCCTGTCTCGAAAAATAAAAAAAAAAAATGTATATCTGTTACTATTATTTTTTAAATGTTTGCAGTTCTCTGCCTGGCACTATCCTAGAGAAAGCTGTGGCCTGTGTTCCCTGGAATCAAGCTGATTTTACGAGACATCAGTGCACAGCAAGGTATAAGCCCCACATCACATTATTAGGTGGCTTCTGGAGTAAGTGCGGTGCTTAGACTTTTCTGGCCCCCATATCCCCAGAGAGCTGGTGATTTTCAAGTCCTCCTGCAAGCCCAAGATTGGCAGGGCACTTACAATCTGCTGTGGCTCTCGGAAACTGGACTGGTACCACTAGGAAGGCAGAGTGCTTCAGGTCAGTTGAAATTGTTCAGTTTTGAAATATATCCAGGAGTCCTTCCAAACACACAAAAAAGTAAAATTAGAATGGATAAATAAACCTAAGAACTGAAATACAATCTAATCTAAAATACAAATTACCAAACCACTAATAAATACAGTCACATAAAATGGAGCAGCATTTGAAAATGGAAATGAGATCAGCTCAGATAAATTCCCAAAAGCGATTATGACATGGTCTGTGTCATTTTAGAAACTAAAAAATTATCCCTAGGTTCAAGCCCCAGTATTCGAAGAAAAGAAGCCTGGGGAACTGCTTTGTTTTTTTCTGAACAAGCTAGTGGAAACAGGTCATCTACAAACACAGTCAAGATCACACGTACTTTCTGAGCCCTTTCGTTCCTGCTCCTTTTCTGGATTTTTCTCATACATAGGGCATGGGTCCAAGGAGAGGCTAGGTCTCCTAACCCATGCTCTGACTCTGTTTCCCCCAGTGATACCTGGAGTCAGGACCCCTAAGGAAGAGTGTTCAGGATCCCTAAGGTTCTTTCCAAAAACCCGTCACAGTTTTCTTAGCTGCTGAGCTGTTCAACATTTAGACTGATTCTCAGTGGGTTCTAATTTTAAGTCAGTCACTGCTTAGCATATGGCTCCCCGGGTGCTTTGTTCTATTACAGGTAAACTGCCAGAAGTAGGGTTTCTGGGTCACAGCTCACAACAAATATCACCTCACCAGATTGTTCCCTGCAGGGCACAGTGGCTCATGCCTGTAACCCTGAAGCACCACGGAGGGCTGCCACAAATCTGAGGACTGCCTGGTCCACATAGCCAATTCCAGGCCAGCCAGAGCTATATTGAGAGCCTGTTATGCACTGTTATGAACTCACAAGGAGGCAAACACTCCAAACTAACCAATCAATCAATCAAACAAACAAACAAAAAAATCCCCTACTGATTTACAACATCCTCAGCTAAGTGTGAATAACATTCAGCATCAAGTGTTACACAGACTGTTAATCTTTGCAAGAAACACCGGATGTAGGTAGCATTTTCTCCTTTTGAATGAAAGGGGCTGGAGAGCTGGCTCAGCAATTAAGAGTAGCTCTTCCAGAGGACCTGGATTTGGTTCTGAGTGCCCACGTGGTACAGGCTCATGACCATCCATACAACTCCAGTTTCAGGGCCTCCAACGCCCTCTTCAGACCTCCACGGGACCAGGCACACCCATGCATATGTGGATGGAAACACTCATACACATACATACTTAAATCTTAAAAAAAAAAGATGAACGAAAGGAACCCCAGAAAATGTCGTCATAAAGTTGGTTGCAACGCCATCTTTCTTTCCCTTCAGTAGGGCCACTTGTCCCCAAACCTGAACGTGGTAGTTTCAGGCAACCCTTGAGTTAGGGTTGCTGTTGCATTTTGTCTATTTAGTAGATGTAAAAACAACAAACAAACTTGATTTAATTTGCATCTTACTCAGAAAAATGACTCATCATTTAGTCCCTGTTATAAATAATATGGAAAGCTTGTGTCAGATACAAATAAAAACACAAATCACCTCTTAGTTTTCTACTTCCTTCCCCTCATCGAAGCTCTCGGGTGTGTATGTGTGCGTAGGTAAAGTAGTTCCTTCATTGAATAGTTGAATTTTCCAGATGTCTGACATTTTAATTCAAAACCGTGGCTCCTGTTTGTTATATAATTAGATTGTACAAATCTTTAATCCCACCCTCCCAGTTCTCCTAATGAAATGGGGAATTAAGCACATGGGTAACTGTCATTAAACCACGATATTCAAAGTAAAAATATCCAAAGAAAATAAGCCAGCCATCAAAACGCCAAGGTAGGACAGTGAAATCCCGAGGCACAGGCGTTGGGTATGGGACTGAGAGATGCTGAGGACGGACGAGAGCACGGTGGAACTATTGGATAAAATTATGTTCGCTGTAGATAATACAAAGAGAGAAGAAAACAGCAAACGACAGTCGAAAGATGCCATCCCATCCCCCTCGGAGCGAAGCTGGGCAGTGAACCGGGAACGGGAGGAAGGGCTGGCTCCTGGCCTCTCCTAGGATTCGGTCCCCCCCAGGAGACGCGCAGCGGCGGGTGCGCGGTCACCTCCCAGCCAGGCTTTGCCTAAGTTCCGAGGCCTCAGTGTCCCAAGAGCCGGAGCAAGCCGGGTTTGGCTCTGGGAAGGCCGAGGGCTTCCTGAGGCCTGACATTTGCATTCCTTCCCGAAGCCAGGCTTCAGAAGCCGCTTACCTGCCACCGATGCGAGTGTGAAGCCAAAGTGCCGACTCAGTCAGCAGCTCCGACGCCGCTGGGGAGCGGGGCGGGGCTGGGATTTGGAGGGCTAGCAGGGCGGGACCCGGAGAGGGGCTGGGCTGGGTGGGGCTTGCGAGCGTGCTCACCAATGGCTGCCCCCGCTTCTCCCTCGGGGAATGAGTCATCAGCACTCCGGACTGGCTTAAATGCTTGTCTCTGTTCAAACCGCCCCCAGGTGTCATCACTCCCTGACGTCGCTCACCGACTATAAAAATCATCTTTGATGGAAGACTGGTCCTGAACCCAATGCTCCCGTTACATAATGGGGACGGTGAGAAAACGAAAGGTTGCTTAACGGAGCGAGAAAGTAATCGCTGGAACTTTGGCAGCAAGAGATTGCTGAAGAGGAAGATTTTTGAGCTCAATATTTAGGTATTTCCCAAAAATCTATAATAATTAGAGGTCCAAAAAGTGCCTTTGCCATTGCCTGTTGGTTTATTCTGTCCCTCCCTTATTTCCTTTTTTCTTTTTCTTCTCTCTCCCTCCTTTTTTCTTTGTGTTTGGGGACAGTCTCTGTAGCCCAAGTTAGCTTAGACTGCCCACTAATTAGTTCAAGCCGACCTGAAACTCAAAGCAACGCTCCTGCCCCAGACTCCTGAGTGCTGGCATCATAGGCTGCCCTAGTGTGTCCAGCTCATCTGTTCACTTTCTGCGTTTGTTTTGTCCGGAGAGAAAACTTCAGCAACTCCTTCTGCACGTGTCCTGAAGCAGGTTAGAGGAAACAATATTTTTGTTCAAGATGCTTGCCGAGAAGATTACAAGATGATTACAGATGAAGCTGTAATCCCAGCTATTCAGGAAGCCGAGGCAGGAGACGCTCAAGTTCAAGCTGGGCAATTTAATGAGACCTTGTCCAAAAGAGGCAGGGAGTGGCTGGGGAGCTGGCTCAGTTCCCAAGCACGAGGACCCGAGTTTGGACCCTAAGAACTCTGGAAGATTCATTGGGGAAGACATCTGACCTCTGATCTCCACACACAGGTTCACATGCACCCTCCTGTACACGTGCACACAGTCTGAGTCACATGTTGCATGTTCCCATGGCACATACATGAATTGCTGCTAATACTGGGACAGAGGGGGCCATAAACCCCAGGGAAAACAGAATAATCTGCCCCCGTAATGAGGGACAGATGCTGAAGACCATTGACAAACACAAAAATTGGACTGGAATTAAGTATTGTGTCCGGCATCAGGATCCCAGAGGACATGGTGGTAAGGGAGTGTTGGAGCCAGGAGAATCACAGTTGTTATAAAGTAGTTCTGTCCATCCACCCCTGCACCCCGTGTGCATGTCTGTGTGCATGTGGGTAGGCTCTTAATGGCTGAGGGAAACGAGAGGGCTGGAAACATAGCCTTTGGCTGAGTTCATTCAGTTACAGTGAAACTAGATTTCAGCTGGTTAGAAATAGCAGCGCTGGTGGCTGCTTGACATTAAGTCTGTCTAGTGAATACTTTGTCCCTCAGATCCTTGCTTTCTTGCCTCAGAGGGCGCTCACTGTGAAGACACCTGCTTGCCTGTTCTGGATCAGGGCGAACACATTTTTGAACTTCTCTAAGACCTTCCACTTGCTGTCAGGAAAGCAGGGGAGGGTTGGGAGGGGGTGGCCAGGTTAGGTTAGGTAAGGGACCAGCACCTCCCCGCACCCAGGGACTCTGAAAAGCTTGGCTAGAAGACATCAAAAGTCAGCATTTTCTTCAAATGAATCAAATATCTACCGGTGGACTGCTCTCTACACATCAGGAAGCATCCTAAAAGGCTTTTCGGATGTGGGATTAGAAATGAAAGGGGACTGGCTGCTAGGCAGCCTGCCTGGTTGTTATTGCTGTGTAGAACTGGGCATGGTGGGGTAAGCCTGTCAAAGGAGCATTTGAGAAGTCTCTGCTGTGAACAAGGACATGTTTTAAAATCGGCATGTGGCTTGAGTTCACTGCAAGGCTGGCAGAAGCTGGACATCTTTCTGCTGTTTGGAAGGGAAAGTGGATACCTGGTGAAGGGAGACCTCCAGCCTGCCCTAAGGCAGAGGCCTGCACTAGTGCTAAACACATTTCAGGGATAGGATCTCAGGGAAGGAGCAACTTGCCTGAAAATGGGTTGTTACACCTATGGCTCAAACCACGCTTTGGAAACCTTCCGCCTTCTTAGAATTGACAAGATAGCACTATTTGACCCTAATGTAGAGATGACATAAGATGGCGTTACAGTTTGAATGTGTCTCCTTCAGATGTCACCAGTGGGGTGTTATTATGAGGCTGGGCCTTTAAGTAGAGTCTCCTTCCCCTCTCGAATCCCCTCCTTCCCCTGGTAAAAGAAGTTGCACACATAGCTTTACGGTTTGGATGTAAGATGCTGCACAGGCTCTTAGTGTGGACACTTGTTTCCAGGGCGCAATGCTGTTCTAGGGGTTATAGAGCCTTTGGGATAGACCCCTAACTGGTGGCTGTAGGTGGCGTGGGTAGATCCTGAAGACTTTTCCTCTGGTGCTGGTCTGAGTTCTCTGCCTCCTGATTTGTCATACATGCTGGATGTCATGAGCATGGCCACGCCTTCCATGCTGTGACGGTGACCTGGGAACTCCCTACAACCTGAGCTTCCTACTTTAAGTGTTTCTGGCAAGAACTACCTCAGAAAAATAGATAACACTCTTGACTTGTTCCATGTTCTGCCTTGGTACGGGACCCAGTGCTCTTGCCACCTTCCCCAGAGAATACAGGAATAAGCACCAACTTGAAAGGAGACAGTTGGTATTATTGTTCACCAACCCTGCTGGGATCTTGACGTTGGACCCTCTACCCACCATAACTGTGAAAATAAGTGTCTGGTATTTATTATCAAGTCTGTGGTACTCTGCTGTAGTGCTAGAAGTGGACTAAGTCAGATGGTTCCCATGACTCCTGATGGGGAGAATTTGGTGTTATTTCCACAAAGTCCGGAAGTTTTGGAGGGTGGAGGTAAAGAAATGATACAATACGTGGTTTAATTCTTCGGTTAGGATGTCCAGACGGTGTGAATTTAGGGTTAGAGGACACTGATGGCAAGGCACAGAAACCCCCTCAGCCTGGCGCAAAGAACACACAGCTTCTTATGAAGCACTGGATGACAGATGACCGAGAGGACAGCCCAGCCTTCCAGGCAGTGTTTGAACGGCTGCCCTGCTCACCTCCTCCTTCAGTCAATTTGTATAACAAAAGTTATGCAGGTCCTATAAGGACATTAGAAAATATAGACAGGAATAAAGACAAATGTCCATGGTGGAATTAGAGAGATGGATCAGGGGTTAAGAGCACTGACTGCTTCCTCTTGCAGACATCCTGGGTTCGATTCCTAGCATCCATGCGGTAGCCCACAAACCTCTGAAACTCCAGTTCTAGGGGATCGGATGCTTTCTTTTGGCCTCTGTGGGAACCAGGCATGCAAATGGTACACAGACATACTTTCAGGTGTGAGGCTGGAAAAGATTCCATTTCCGTGCTGGAACCTTGTGGGAATTCGAACTTCACCTCCACCCCTGAGGAAAGTCAGGGATCACTAGCCCCCCTTTAGGAGAAGTATTAGCTAATGAAAAAAAAAAAAAAACTAAGCTACACAAAACTGCTGACAAGATGCTGACCACCCAACTTCCCCTATCAGCTGAGTAATGATGGGTCAATCAGATAGAATTCCAAACAGCCCCTGTGGTTAGCAAAGGGTCAGCAGATGTCCGGACCAGGTACTGTTGCTATCCCCCCCCCCCCCAGGCAATGACAGCCTATCAGAGAGTAACAGCTAAGCTTTACCTAACCTTCAGCCAATTATGATACAGAATAAGTAATTTTGTATTTTGAGACTGTAATCTTGTGACTGAGTTGTGGTTTTTGTCTTTAGATACCCCTTACAACAATAGGTGGGGTCCTTCTCCATTTGCTGTGCCTGACTGCGAGGCAGAGGACCCGTGCTAGTCCGTACATAAATAAAACCTGACTTTTGCATTCGGGAGTGTGTGTCTCCATGGTGGTCTTCTTGGAAGGGGGGGGGGGTCTCAGGACTTAGGCACAACATAGGCAAACACCCATACACATAAAATCAATAAAAATATTTAAAAAATATTTCATCTTTTCTGCCCTTAAACCAGGTATAGTTCTGAGTTTTGAACTAGTCTCTCCTCCAGATAACAGTATCTTCTGAGATGCTGTTTTAATGGTTTCAGTGCATTCTTGTAGGTGCCTGGAACACATATTCCTACAGCTAGACACCTCGCCAGGAGTCAAAGGCATGAAAGCCTGGAAAGATTTCTTGGTGTTGAGATCAAGACGCCAACATGGTCGAATCAGTATGTGTTTCTACAGAAAGGCCCTTGGAGTCTCCGCTGCGCCTTACAGCCGCTTCCTAATCGCTGTCAGTTGGATACCTGGAGATGCTGTTTGTTCACTGAACGCTTGAAGGTCCTTCAGTTGGTATAAGATCAACTGTGAAATTCTGGCATGTTTAAAGAGCTTTGAGAAGCAGAGTGCTGAGGAGACATTCTGACTCCAAGACGCAGGATGTGGTGATTATGTGCCGATCTCCTGGTTGCTCCGTCTCCATTTCCCGTCTCTTTTTTCTATCTTACTTGGATACTCATCTAAGTGATTATCGGGGTTGAGTTTATACCCTGTGTTACAGGAGTGATACCACATCTACTGCAAACAAGCTGGGGGGGTATGTGGAATTCTCCTCCTCTTTCTGATGTGTGTGTGTGTGCATGCATGCGTGTGTGTCTTTTCATGCACCCACGTGTGCAGGCCAGAGGTTGACAAAGGGATGCCTTCCTCAATCACGTCTCACCTTGTTTTTTGAGAGAGGATCTCTCACTGAACATGAGCTCACAATTGCAGCTAGGCTTGCTGGCCAGTGAGCCTCAGGACTCACCTGTCTCTACCCACGGTGCTAGGTCACAGCCCTAGTGTCTGTGGGAGACAGAAGCCTGACTTTGATGGGTGCTGCTCTCTAAGGAGCAGGATTGCCTCCTGTCCTGAGCACAGGTGAAGCCTGTCTTCATTTTAGATAAAGTTAACCAGGAAGTACGTGACGGCCCCATTTGCCAGATGAATCTAGGTTAAACTCTGTGATAAATGGTGCTGTCAAGTTGCAGGACTAATTACTGAAAAGAAATGCAATGTCCAGCATCTTTAGGATTATAAAAAGGACAACATTCCTCCTGTCTGTTCACTTTCTTAGCAGATTGCCCGTGGTGTCCATCACATTCTGGTTGAATGCTTATTCAATAATAAAGCTCTTTTCTTTTTCCACTATCTTTGCAGAGAATTTTTTCTTTATTTTTCTTTCTTTCTTTCTTTCTTTCTTTCTTTCTTTCTTTTTTTTTTTCTTTCTTTCTTTCTTTCTTTCTTTCTTTCTTTCTTTTTTTATTTCTTTCTTTCTTTCTTTCTTTTTTTTTTTTTTTTGATTTTTCGAGACAGGGTTTCTCCGTAGTTTTTGGTTCCTGTCCTGGAACTAGCTCTTGTAGACCAGGGCTGGCCTCGAACTCACAGAGATCCGCCTGCCTCTGCCTCCCGAGTGCTGGGATTAAAGGCGTGCGCCACCACCACCTGGCGAGAATTTTTTTTCCTAAAACCTCTTAATTTCCATCCATCTTCTTTCCATTTTGCTAAAGTATCTGCTGAAGAATATCTTAGGACAACTCAGGGGTCGTTCTGACTCATTCCATATCCTGAGAAGTGGGAACGGAGAAGCAGTCCTCCATGGCTTGCTGGGCATTTCTGTCTGCAGTAGGAAACTTCTGAACAGGCACAGAGGGTACTCATGTACCCTCAAACCAGCTTGACACTTCAGACTGAGCAGCAGTGGATTCAGAAGCTGGTGTGGTCCATTTGCCCCGACACTCTTCCTTGATTACAGCATTTTCATCTGTGCTTGCTCTCCCTTCTTCATCTCTTCTTGGTCTCTATAGGAGTAGAGTAGGCGTGACCTCTCACAGGTCCTCAGAGGGGATGGTACCACACATGCCCAGAGCTTCCCTATCCAGCATCCACCACACCAGATGTACCCGGTGAGCTCCCTTTCTGTGGCATGGGACGGCAAGGTCCACAGAGCACAGAGGAGAATCTGTGCTATACAGCACATGGTAGGAAGGTGGATATAAGACACCCCTGAGGACCTAGTTGTCAGCCCTGGGATCAGTCACCACCAGACGAGGTGGCTTTCTGAATGTTACTTGGATCTGGTTAGTGAAAGTCCCAGATACGATGTAGCCAGCAACCAGACTGACTTCAGTGTCAGCAGCAAGTATCAACAGGGCTCGCTGGCCGGTGTTCCTGGAGATGATGCTGGCATCAGCAGGGTTCGCAATGGCAGCAATGGCTGCAGATTTGCCTGGGAACTTTCCCGATTTGTCATGTAACTGCCACGGCTTTTCTGTTTGTAGAGTTGCTGGTCCATCTAGAAATCAAGGTTGGTGCACTGCTGCAAGGAACTTGAGAACATCCTCCTTCATTTGCAGGACATCGAGGACGCAGGACCTTGTGTGAGCGTCCCTTAATGGTTATGATGAAAGTCAGCCACCGCACTGCATAGACCCCTGTCTTGGAGCACAGGAAGGCTGAAAGAGCTTCTTGGTTGGGAAAAGGCTGTAGTTTTAATTAACTTTTCCTGCAACATCTACTGGTGGCTTCTGGAATAATCTTTTTTTAAAATTACATTTTGAATATCATTTTTTTGTGTGTGTGAGGGCAGCACAACATAAGGCTACAGCGTGTTAGGCAAGCACACCAGCACTGAGCCACATTCTTGGACCACCCTACCTCCCTGTCCCCCATTAGACAGAAAATGTAACTCGGGCTGGCCTCGAACTCACTTAGCCTCCCATGTATTAGAATTACAGATGTGTGTCAGCACATCCTGGTGAACAGACCTTGGTGTGATCAGAGTGTGAATTTGACACATGGCTGGGGCTGAGGCGCCCAAGACAAAGAGTCTGTGACGGAGACAATACTTCTTTGGGTAGCAGCAACTTTTCCCTTCATAGGTGATGTGTTTTCTCTTTTAACACACAAGGCTTTGCTGCCTGGGCACCTGTGAAACGCTAGGAAGAGGGACCCAGAAAGGGCAGAGGAAGTGGATTAAACGACACACATTTTCCTCTGACGCGTGAGTGCTGGCAAAAGAGAGTTTTGGAAAACAGCCTCGTTCTCCACCCTCCACGCAGCCGTGACTCAGTCTGTCACTGACCTGCCAGGGAGACACACACCAGGCCCCACCCTGGGAACTGTCCGCAGTCTGAGTGGAGGGGAATCTTAGGGCTCCGGCTTCCATTCCTATGAGACAACCTCCAGAGGTGACAAAGTGTCCAGAAATAGCAGCAACCCTCTTGAGCCTTGTGTCCTTCTGAACTCTGGCAGCCTTTCATTTCCCTCCTCTGTTCTCTCGGCCATGAGTCTAGAGGACGTGAGGGGATTTGTCTCTTCATCTGAGGGTCTCCCTGGGCTCTCTTTCCCTCATTTCAGGATCTCTTCCTGATCCTAAGCATTCTGGGAGGGAAGCCATCTGCCTTGAATGAATCAAGAGAGAACTTGTTTGCATTCCTGACATTCGTACACACTAGTGCCAACAATTGAGAGACTGAAATTTTAAAGAGATTTCAGAGTTTGGAGAAACTTTGGGGTTTTGGAGAGATTCTGGATGCTTTCAAGACTTTGAGAATTTTTTTTTTTAAAGACTGAATTTTTAAAGTGGTTTCTTTTTTCTTTTTCTTTTTTTTTTTTTTTTTTAAGACAGGGTTTCTCTGTGTAACAGCCTTGACTGTCTTCATACTCACTTTGTAAACCAGGCTGGCCTCAAACTCACAGAGATCCGCCTGTCTCTGCCTCCTGAGTGCTGGGATTAAAGGCGTACCACAAAGAGCTTCTTTGCTATGTCATCCCAAAGTATAAGAAAGGACAAGCGTGCACAGGCCGATAAGTGGAGGATGGAGAAGACTCACCCTTGCCCGGGAGCCTGTTTTGGAACAATTTACCTCCTCCTGTGCTGACGGTGTGAAAACACGCAGTAGAACGGAGCCCTGGTGACCTGGTCACCTTGGAAAGGTCGACTGCTTGACGCTGTCCCACGTGAGCTGTGAGACACGGCTGAGGCCAAGTGGGCCATCGTGCTGATTTACCAGACCTCCTGCAGCTCCCAGGTCTCACATCCCCCGTTTATTTAAGAGATCCACTGTGAAAGCAGCCTTTTCATTTTCAGTAAAACGTTAAATCGTTGTTTCAAGAAGGCTAAATTTTGATTAGAGAAAGAAGTCACACCGCTTGCTTTCCTCAAGTGGCTGACAGATCGTCCCTACAGATGGCCTCATCTGACACAGATTTTCCTCCACGGCTTTGAAATGTCACCTTTAAAATAACGTACGGAATTTTCATATGCACTTGAGTTTATTATGTGTTTTAATGTCTTTTGTCTGTCTTCCAATTTTCATGTTTTCTTTGAAATAATTATTATTGTAGTTTCACCATTTGTTTTAATGTTTCTTAGTCTCAGCTTACCTACACCATTTTTCTCTTTTCTTCTAGAAATTTCTTTGGTTCTTTGCAGATATTCGTCTAGGAAATAAAAATAGCAGCACTAACACTCACGTCTCTGTTCTGTGCCAGGTGCTGCCAGAAAGTTCCATGTGTTAATTAATTCAGTCTTTATTACAAGAGCTTTTACTAATTCTGCTAGGCATCTGAGGAGATTGGTAGTGATGGTTGTAAGGTTGGTGAAAAAGAAAGACACAGTGGGCTGGAGAGATGGCTCAGCAGTTAGGAGGACCTGGGTTTGAGGCCCAGCACCCACACGGCAGTCACAGCCATCTGTAACTCCAGTTCCAGAGGATCCAATTCTTCTGGTCTTTGGGGACACTGGGCACACACATGCTACACAGACACATGCATGCAGGCCAAATACTCATGTACATAAAATAAAATTAAATTAAATAGAAAATAAAGACAGGCGGACAAGGGAGACAGCAACCTGGAGACAGCACAGACTTTATTGTGGAAGAGGCCTGGCCCAGGGGCAGCAGAGTGCCCACCATCTATTTCCAAGTGGACAGAGAGGAGAAAGGGGACTGGGAAGGAACTTTTTTAGTCCAACCAGGAAAATAAAATGAGTAGTCAATTATAGAAGAATGTCAGGTACTCATAAAAACTCATTACCGGAAAGGGAGATTCTAGAAAAACAAGTTACTGGTTGTGGGAGCCAAATTACTTTAGTGCGAGGACCTGTCACTGTTTAAGCAAAGTGGAGGAACTTTACACAGCGTGTGACCACGGCTCTCCAGGGCGAGGCAGCCACCTAAGTTTGTCCAGCAGAACTCAGACTTACTTTCTCGTTTTGTTTTTCCTTTTCGCTCTCCCTCAGCCGTACTGGAGACCGAACCTATGACCTCATGCATGCGAAGTGAGGGCTGCGGCTTTATAGTTCTCTTTCTATTTTGAGTAGGACTGTACCATATGGGTGCTGGGACTCAAACGTGTCCTCCCTCTGCAAGGCCAGCACCTGCTCCAAACCACCAAGCCATCTCTCTAGCAGCCATTCAAATCTTTGTATGTCGTACAGTTTTCTCTTGGTTTGTTTGCATTGTTGTGGGAGAGCTTGCCATTGTCCTCTAGGCTTTTAAATGGATCATGTACACTTCTTATCAAGAACATTCCTGCCCAGTTACATTGGCTTTTATTGCTATTATGAGTGAAAAATATTTTCTTTCATCATTATTATTTTTTTAAACCATAGTTACTGTTTGATTAGAGGAAAACCTCTTTTATGCTAATTTCACAATCTGCCACCTCACTAAAGTCTCCACTTGTTCCTAGAGACATTTGTCCATCCTTTCCAGTTCCAGGAGCTTGCTCACAGTGGCCACACATTGTGATGACAAGACCTCCTTTGTGTTGAGTCTGCCGTTCTGTCCTCTTTTCTGCTTGGACTAGGGAAGGCATTTAGAACTGTGGTAGGTCCTGTGGCCATAATGACTGCCCTTGCTTGGTCCTTCCCGTAAAGGTAGCACTATTCAGCATGGTACTGTGGGTGATAGCGAGGAAACATCTATGTTTACCATCTTACTAAACAGTAAGTAAACCCAGGTATGGATTTTGCCAAATACCATTTTCTTATTTACCCCTTCAAACATGTGAATTACAGTATATTTCCTAATATTGAACCAATTAGTTAATAACATGATTTTACTGGCGGTTGGGCCTGTTCTAATAGTTAACTTAGAAATGAATGGCTGGGCTGCAGAATGTTCTCCCCTCTGCCCTATTAGCAGCTTCAGGACAGATTTTGCCAAGAGACTCATTAGTATGAGCCAGTGAGTGGTTCACTCCCGCAGTGGACAGAGCCAGCCTTTGACAGTGGCCAGGGCTTCCTCAAGGGGCAGAGCTCCAGCTCAGCAAAAGGACCGGTAGGGTGGAAAGCGGCCTACAAGATGGGAGAAAGTATTCAAAAAGCATACGCCAGACAAGGGGCTAGCATCTAGGACACTCTAGTAATTCAACTCAGTGGAAAAAAACAACCCAAACAAGCTGAATTTAAAGTGGACTAGAAACCTTCACCTGTTACTTGTCTTTGTCTCTGCCCAAATCCTTGATACAAAAACTAAAAGAAAGGAAGGCTTAGTGAGCTCCCAGCTTCATACGTGAGAGGCAGCTTGTTGCTTACCCAGTGTGTTTCACGAGGGCCCAGGAATCAGAACAAGGGACAGGGAGATGCTGGTCCTCAGTTAGCTGCCCTTGTTTTTCTCTCTTATTCTGCCTGGACCCTGTAGCCTGTCTTCCTCTGTCCTGCCTGCTAGCTTCCAAATCATGACGCAGAGACTTATTATTAATTATAAAAGCTTGGTCAATAGCTTAGACTTGTTTCTAACTAGTGCTTATAACTTAAATTAACCCATTTCTTTTCATCTACATTCTTTTACCTGGCTTGGTTACCTTTACTTTGTAATGTTCAGGCTTCTTGCTCTGCATCCTTGCTGGCTCTGCCCTTCTTCTCAGTGCTCTCTGTGTCTGGAATTCTTCCTGAGCTATTGGCCATTCAGCTTTTTTACTAAACCCATCAAAGTGACCTATCTTTATACAGTGTAATCAAATTTCCTGCAACAGGACTCTAAGCCAATGGTGTGGTGCTGCCCACAATCAGAATGTGCTCCCCCCATTAATCCTATCTGAAAACACCCTCACAGACAACCTAGAATGTGCCTCACCAAACTCCTAGGTGATTTAAAACCTAGTCAAGTTAGCAATACAGACTGTTAAAAAAGCTTAATAAACATTTCCCCAAAGAAGACACACAGTGGCTAGGAGGGCATATGAAACAGTGCCAACATCACTATCCATCCAGGAAATGAAACTAAAAACCACAGTGAGGCAGAAGGGATATTACAAGAAATCCCCAAAGATAAAGATTGATGAGGAAACTCGAAAGCTTTGCTGACAGGAACGTAAGTTAGTATAGCTGTTGTGGAAAAGTGTGAAGGTGCCACAAAGAGATAAAGATTAGACTAGACCTCTGGCCAGCAACCTCAGCACTGCGTATCCATCCTAAGGCAAGGAAAACAGCGGTCCAAGAGGCTGTGGAATTCCCACGCTGCTGCACTCACAGTGGCCAAGCCACAGCACACGTGAGTGTCTGCCAGTGAACAGGGAAGAAAGCAAGCATGGTATACATCGTCGATGGGATACTATTCAGCCGAAGAACGAAACCCTGGCATTTATTGTGACACGGGAGAACCTGGAAGATACTATATTAACTAAGATAAGTCAGACACAGAAATAAAAAAATAATACATGCTCTCACTCACAGGGTCTCAGTAAAACTTGAGTTGTGGAAGCAAAGCAGGAAATGGAGGTTACTAGGGGATGAGATGTTGGGTGAAGACATACATAGGTAGGGGCAACAAAACCATACTGCAAGACGACCAGAGTTAATGACATCATACTTCAAAGGGGTAGACTGTACTTCAGGGTGACCGGAGTTAAGGGCATCACATTGTAGTCTTGAAAAATGTAAAGAGAAAGTTGTTTGCTTTGCCAAAAGAAAAAAACCTAGACAGTACAATGTATTTGTTAATTAGCAACATTACCATCCCACAATGCATTTCAAAATACTGTGTTCTATATGATAAGATCACATGATTATCTATACATTTAAAGCTATGCAAATAAAAATTCTCCAGAGTGTTAGACTTTGATGTATAACATTTAAATTATCATTGCTGAACTGGGCGTGGTGATGCACAGCTCTAATCCCAGGGCAGTCAGGAGGATCTCTGTGGTTTGAAGGCTAGCCTAGTCTACACGGTGAATTCTACTAGAGCCGGGACTACATAGAGAGTCTGAGAATGAAGTCTTTTTTTTTTTTTTTTTTTTAAATAGGGGTATTTAAACTCATCACTACAATCCACACTTACATAGTTCATTTGTATAGCTCTTTGAGCTTTGGCAACTTTTATCTATGGAATCACAGCCTCAACTAAGACAGAGACTAGCCCCACCCCAAGAGGACTTTGCCTCACTCTGTACTCAGCTCCAGGCCACCACTGTCTGCTTCTCATCACCGTGCTTCCTAGACTTTTTGTTTGTTTGTTTTTTTCAAGACAGGGTTTCTCTGTAGCTTTGGGAACCTGTCCTGGAACTAGTTCTTGTAGACCAGTCTGGCCTCGAACTCACAGAGATCCGCCTGCCTCTGCCTTCCCTAGTGCTGGGATTAAAGGTGTGCACCACCACCGCCCAGATCAAGACTTTTTAATAATGATGTGTAGAGTTTGTAGCAACTTTTTACTTTCCCAGCCATTTTTCTGAGATTTATCCACAGTGTTTTGTATTATTTCATACTTTTGCTAAATTGCACCGGAAATTTGAAGAGGGTTGGCAATCCAACAAGGTTTGAGAGTAGAAAGAGAGATCTAATAGGAAGTTCATGAGGTTAATAACTCCATCTCCTCAGAAAATCTTGTTTCGAGTCTGTGACTCTGCTCCTCAGAGAATGCCTGTTTTCCTGGGATCCAGGGAAACAAAGAGCCTTGCTTGGGAGTGGGCGTGGGGTGGCGCAACAGCAGCCCCCACAGGCAGCAGCCTGGCTCCTTTCTTTGGTTTCTGCACCCTCTCCAGGGTCTGTGCTTCCTTTGTTTTTCTCTCTGTCCTCACCCTCCTCTAGTGAGTCTGGTTTACAGAAGTCTGGTTTTGGCTCTGCTGATGGGGGCTTACACGTTTTTAAATAATGCCTTAAGGCTCTTTCGGTTTCTCAGGCTTAGCGATGAAAGAAAATCGTGAACGTGCACAATTGCTACACGCCTTCCTAAGCTTTCCTTCTTGCCTCTTCTACCTCACAGCGTTTGCTGATGAGCCGTCAGAGTTTGGCAGTAAACTGCTGCTTTGTACAGAATGGAGACTGGTCTATCTACAGCAGCCATCCTTACAGTTCTGGATGAGTGAGCATATGGCAAACCAAAGTAAAAGAATACATAACAAGTAGGTAGATAGCTAAACTAATGGGCGCTCAAAATGTCCAGCAGAAATCCACCGGGGAAGATGAGGCAGCCATCTGGAGTCCCTGATAGAGTCCAGGCAGAGCCAGGTACCCTCAGCTGAGCTTCACAAGTAAAAGAACAAATAGAACAGAGATGGTGCCATCAAAGTGGGCTCTCACAGCATCTAGCCCACAGCACCCGGGGAAACTGAGGCTGACAACCTCTTCCCACTGAGCTTTTTCTCCGTGGATGAGCTTTCCCTGGCTGAACTTCTGGCTCTTTTCTTACGCTGCAGGCACTTTCAGCTTTTTTTTTCTTCTCCCTCTTGAGCTGTTTTGTGTTTCTCTTCCTTCCCCATCACAGGGTTGGAAGGGTAGCCCATCCCCAGACAAGAGGAGTTGGAGGACACTCTGAGACGCATGCGCGTGCTCGGGTCTGAAGCAGGAGGGAGAGCGCAGGCCGCCTTCCACAGCCAGCTTCTCGGGGAACTTGGGAGCACGTGGTAATTTAACAACATAATGTGCAACTCTTATTATGGAAAGAAGTCTGAGAGTTGCATTGTTTTCAGAGAAAACCAAGAACGTTTTAAAGACTCTAATGTTTAATGGGCAAACTTTCTCCTTTCCTAAACTGTTCAGTCTTCCATCCTGTCTTTCCGGGCTAGGGGGAAAGCTTGGCCATTCCCTTGGGTCTGAGGTACTGGCATCCTTGATGTGGTTGGTCATGGTAGTGTCAACAGTACACATTCTCTCAGGATTTCAGGGGTCCCCACAGTCTGTTTATTCTCGCTCATGTCAACAGTACACATTCTCTCAGGATTTCAGGGGCTCCCCACAGTCTGTTTATTCTCGCTCATGTCAACAATACACATTCTCTCAGGATTTCAGGGGTCCCCACAGTCTGCTTATTATTTATTCTTTGCATAATGTATAAATAAGTATAAATAAGTCTGCAGTAGTGGGGATTGAGCCCATGGCCTTGAGCACGGCAGGCAAGCCCTCCACCACTGATTATAGCTCAGCCCTCATTTTACTTTGTAGTTTGAAACAGGCTGTCCTTGACCTTACTCTGAAGCCCACATAGGACTTGAACTTGAGATCCTCTGCCTCACCCTCCAGAATGTATGCCTAGGCTCAGCTGGTGTGTGTGTGTGTGTGTGCGCATGCGTGCGTGCAGGTACACAGTATGTATGTTATGTGGGGGGGGGGGGGGGTGTCAAAGAATGACTTTCAGAAGGAAGTTGTTTCTCTGCTTCCACCTTGTCGAGGGAGGGTCTCTCTCACTGTGTGCTGCTGTGCTGTGTACTCTAGGTTAGCTGGCCTCCAGCTTCTGGGCCAGTCTCCTGTCTCTGCCTCCCATCTTGCCATAGATATTGCTGGGATCACAGATGGGTGTCCCCGTTCCCAGCTGTCTGTGGGTCCCGACCATCACAGCCAGGTTACAGGGTTTGTGCAGCCAACATCCCTCCAGCTCTCAATTCCCCCCTCCCCCACCCCCCACCCTTTTTCTAGAGTGGGACATCCAGACTTTTTATTGTTCTTTTTAAGGCACAGTTTTTCTGTGTCGCCCCGGATGGCCTTGGTCTCCTATGTGCCAGGATTACAGATATGCCCCACCATACCCCGCTGTAGCTTTTTATAAATACAACATTGAAATGTTCAATTAGAGTCCCATTTTGGCACAGATTGCTCTGTTATGCCTTTGATCATGGCTTCCAGTCTGTTCTTCCTCAGGAGAGCCTGGCTCTCTGGCTTTGCTTTCAGGTCTCTGTGATTTTTATCTCTTGCAGCTCCTCTCTCATCTTTTCATCATTATTGTTTTTTCTGCCTTTGAGAATCAAGGTGTGAATTTGACCCAGTGTTAGGGTGTGAAATAAGTGAGGGCCTTAATGACATTCCAGACCCTGATGGGTGTCTGGGACAACAGCCTGAGCTGGAATCGCAAGTCTGACCTGTCAGGGTGACACAGGGGACAGGTCTGAACAAGTGTTCTTCCTGATGCAGGGCCCCAGGGCTTCCTGGAGGAGTCCGCATACCTCCTTGTCCACAGGAGGAAGGCCTCCGAGGTCAGGTTTGCTGGGCCAGTGAGGACAGGTAGGAGTATTTCAACCCAACCTCTAGCTTTTCTGCCCCTCCCCCACTTCTCTGGGGCCACATCACCTGCCTCTGTTCTTGCTGCTCCGTTCTCCTGGCTGTTGGAAATCTCACTGTCCTTTTGTCTTATCCTCTTCAGAATGGGGTCCCATGAGAGCCAAGACACCACTTGTTGGATTTGCTCGGCCAGCTTTCTTGAAGCGCGTGAAGCTAGCTGTCTTAGTTAGGGTTACTATTGCTGTCAGGAGACACCACGACTACAGCATTGCTTGTAAAGAAAACATTCGATTGGGGGTGGCTCACAGTTTAGGAGGTTCCGTCCATCGGCATCGTGAAGGGGAGAATGGTGGCTTAGTGGTGCTGGAGCTGCAAGATGACAGTCACACTGAGAGAATCTTGAATTAAAAACAACCACAAAGCTTATGCCCCTGCAGTGACACACTTCCTACAAGGCCACACCTCCCAGTGGTTCCCCTCCCTATGGGGACCATTTTCTTTCAAACCACCACACTAGTGTAGGAGCTGTAACTGTGTGAGACCTCTACAGGGTGTGTGCAGCCCTTTGGGACCGGAGTTACTGTGAGGCTCACGCTGACACAGACCTTTCTGCTTAGTCTCTTTCGGTCCTGCCAGGCATCCTGGGTGAGCAGTCATGTGTGGTGTGGCCGTGGGGATGTCTGCACACACTGCTGTGTGGCCACGGGGATATCTGCACACACTGTGGTGCGGCCGTGGGGATGTCTGCACATACTGCGGCATGGCCACAGGGATGTCTGCACACACTGAGGCGTGGCCGTGGGGATGTCTGCACACACTGAGGCGTGGCCGTGGGGATGTCTGCACACACTGCCATGTGGTCATGGGGCTATTCTACTGAAGGATATTATCCATTTTAAAGTTTGATTAATTTGCTTTATTTCTCCCCCAAAGTCTCTGGCAACCCATATTTCCACCAAGAATGTCTGGGTGTGCCTTTGACATTATATCTAAAAAATCATCATCAGACCCAAAGTTACATAGATTTCATTTGTTTGTTTGTTTCTGTTTTCCTCAAATAGATTAAAAAATTGCGGGGTGGGGAATTTTTGTTGTTGTTGTTGTTTTTCGAGACAGATTTCTCTGTAGCTTTGGAGCCTGTACTGAAACTAGCTCTTGTAGACCAGGCTGGCCTTGAACTCACAGAGATCTGCCTGCCTCTGCCTTCCGAGTGCTGGGATTAAAGGCATGTGCCACCACTGCCCGACTTGGGGGTTGGATTTTAAATTCTAACTATTTGCATGAACGTATATCTCTTTACATGTGGCTTCCCTTGGAGGCCAGAAGAGGGTGTCACATACCCCAGGGCTGGAGCTACAGGCAGTTGTGGGCTGTTAGATGTGGGTCCTGGGAGTGGAACTCAGGTCCTCTGAAGAGCAGCAAATGCTCTAACCACAGAGTCATCTTTCCAGCCCTCCCTAAAAGCCCTCCTCTTAAAACTTTGGCTTTATATTTAGGTCTATAATTCATGTTGAGCTAACTTCTGTGTACCGTGAAAGGTTGTGGCAAAGGTTAGCCATTCTCCTGACTGCCCTTTCGCCCTTGTCAGATGTCAGTACACTGTCCGTGGTCTGTCCTCGCAGTCCTGTTCTTCACTATGTCTGTTCCTCCTCTAACATTGGTTATGCATGCAGGCTCACTAGCCCAGCAGCTCCAGAGATTTTCCCCTCTGAACCTCCTGTCTGAGTGTAGGAACACTGGGGCTATATACTCACGGCCTATCTTATGCTGCGTTCCATGGGTTCCGAGGATTTGAACTCAGGATTGCTTGCGGCAAATGCTTTTTCTCTGATTCCTAGGCTTTCATCATAAAGGAGTTGAAAATTGTTGAATGCTTTCTGCTTTTATGGTAACTATCATGTGACTTTTCCTATATACCTGGTAGTATAATAAATAACATGATTTACAAATATTGAACTCATTTTACATTACTAGAAAAAGCCTCCTTTGACTATCTAGTGTTTTTTAGATTTATTTTTATTATTTTAATTATTTGTATGTGTGTGTGGGGGGGTATACACACATGGATGTAAGTACCCAGAGGTCAGAGGTATCAGATCCCCCTGGAACTGGAGTTACAGAGAGTTGTGAGCTACTTGATATGGGTGCTGGGAACTGAACTCAGGTCCTCTGGAAGAGCAGTATGTGCTCTTAACCATTGATCCATCTCCCAAAGCCCAACAATACACTATGCAGTATTTCTGGTCCCAGCTAACATCTGCCTCTCAATCTATAACTGTATTTATGTAGACAGAGCTTACATAGTCCCTCCTGGTCCTGCAGCCATTTAGTACCAAAGAAACACACAGAGGCTTATAACAATTATAAACTATCAACTCAGGATTATTATTAACTCTTACAACTTAAATTAACCCACCATAATTCTATATTAGCCACGTAGCTTGGTACCTTTTACCAGTGAGACATTCTCATCTTGCTTCCTCTGTGTCTGACTGGTGACTGCAGACTGAGCCTTTCCTCTTCCCAGAATTCTCCTAGTCTGGTCTCTCTGCCTAGACTTCCTGCCTGGCTACTGGCCAATCAGCGTTTTATTAAACCAATACAAGTGACAAATCTTCACAGAGTACAAGAACATTAGCCCACAGCATATTTATATGCATTTTTTATTTGTTTGAAACAGATCTTGCTGTGTAGTAAGACTGCCTAGACCGTACTAAGTTGCTCGGGCTGGCATGGGGTCTCTCCTCTCACACTCGAGCACGCCCAGTTTGTTTTGAATGTTTTAAATGTGTACTTATTGGGTGTGAGAGGGAAGTCAGCGAACAACTTGAGGAAGTTGGTGGGATGTGTGGTGTGAAGCCACACAAGCCTGCCCCCTTCCATCACAGCAGTGACCCTTCCAGGCAGAGCGAGGGCGAGTCACTCCCACCCTGGTTTGTATTCAGATGTCTGCAATTCACCAAATCAATAATGGAAGCGCGTGCTCTTGCTGCGTATTGATCCTAATGACTTGCATTCTGGGTGAGAAAGCCCCGAGAGCTACATCTCTGAGGCCCTGGTGTCTTTCTAAAAGACATCAGGAAATTGCTTATCCCGTGACCTCGGGTGTCTGGTGGTTCTGAGAAGTTAATTGTCTTCGATTTGTGCAGCTTTTTCCTTCGACAAGCCTTCTTTCACCGGAGCTCCTAGTTCTCGAGAAATTGCTGGGATGGATAAAAGCTGTTTACCGTCAGGGACTTTCCATACATGTTTCTTGGTTGCACACCAGTGATGGTGAGTGAGCCAGGGCCTTCTCCAGCCACTAAACAATGGGCTCTGTGTTCTTCCTCTTTCCTTAAAAGCACTGAAGTATCAACCAACAGGTGAGGGTTAATTAAGCGAGCCTCAGGATTTTGCTTGGCGAATGAGGGCAAGGAAGGCTAAGGTTGTGTGAATGTCAGTATTTCACCCGTGGTGAATAGACAAAACAAAACAAGACCTCCAAGCTCAGTAAGTCAGTGCTGGAGGGAGAACAGGTGAAAGGAGAGCCAGATGTGGCGTGGCCTGGAATCCCAGTATGATGGCTGTGAGTCTGAGGCTAGCCCAGGCTAAACAGTGAGTGTAAAGCCAGGGCTGCAGGGTGAGACCCTGCCCTGTCCCAGAGAGAGAGGGGGAGTGAGAGAGCAGAAAAGATAAGCTTGTGAGCCTAGGTGCTGAGGAGACTGAGATAGGTGGGTTGTGAGTTCAAGTTCAAGGCCTGTCTGGGCTACATACACACTAGCAAGAGCCAGAGACACTTAGTACAACAAAAAAGCAAAAGCTATATTGGGAATATAGCTCAGTGGTAGGGTGCTTGCCTGGCATATACAAGGTCCTAGGCTCCACAAAACAAAAACCATGAACAAGCAAGCCTGATATCCCCAGAACCACACAATGTACACAAGCTCACATGCACTCCTACCCCCACGTTAACTTGTGTTGTACTGAACATTCAGACCCCTTTCCCTGCCATTATTTCCTTAGTAGCCGAGTATAACAACTACTTTCATTATATTAGGTGTTGAATATTCCAGAGGTGATCTGAACTATACAGAAGGTTGTACAGTACTTACATACACACACTAGGCCATTTATATAAGGGACTGAGCACATGCGGTCATGACATCTGTCTGTGTGGGAGGACCCTGAAATGAAGCTACCCAGAGATGAGTGTACTGTCCTGCAGAAGCCCTGCCTGGTGACCCTGGAGTGCTGACCTGGGTGACCTCTAACTAAACTGACTAGCCACCCTGGGGGCTGAGCCCAAGTGAGGAACACTCAGTTGAGTATTAGAGGCGAGGAATCCAAGTCCCTTTCTGGTGTCTCTAACAGGAAGCTATCCTTCTCAACAAGACACACAACACCTCCGGCACAGAAATCATTGTGTCACCTCTTCCAGCTGACAGCAGGGACATTTCCCGTCTGCCTGTCTGCTGCAGTGTGCTTGCTTGTTACATATAGCAACCAGCAAAGTCTATGAGGAGCAAGAAAATGGTTAAAATAAGCCACTGCCTTGGGGTTTTTCTGGTTGTCATGGACACCAAATTTTCTATTGTTAGTAACTCTGGTCTCTATGGTGAGCTAACACTTAGAGGGAGAACCTTAGGCAAGAAAGACAATTGGATGTTGAATGAAGGGAGGAGGTAGGGCAAATTTGGGGAGGACAGACAGATGGGAAATGGCTGAAAGTAAGACATTCCAGTCTCCCCCTCCCTCAGTAAACATTATATTTCAAATTGGTTTGAATCTTGTTTTAGATCCATTCCATCTGTTCCTGTTGAGGCTGTAAGATCGTGGTATCTTTACAAATGACCAGGTGCGTGTTAGAGGTGGGGGAGATCTCTCAGGAAGAAGTATGTGGACGCCTGTGCTGGATGGCGAGGGATGTGTTAGCTGAGGCACATGCTCTGCAGCTGGGAAGGGATCCTGGCCATTCCCTGTCCTGTCTTGGTGAGGGGCTGAGACTCAGATGGGGCCCTCTAATTCAACTGTTGAAGGAGAAGGCATGCGGGGAACTTGGTCTGCCCTCTGTCTGGCATCTATAGGACTGTCCTTTGCCAACACCAGGTGACAGCCTTAGTGTAATGATCTGTTCTGTCTCTTTAAGAGACAAGCCACGCTCCCTCCCTCCCTCATCCCAGAAGCAAGCTGATCTTCAGCTTCCAGCCTGAGTCTCTTCCTTTTCTATCTCCCTCTCAAAGAGGCAGCTTCTGTCTCTCCCTTCTCTCTCCCCCCTCTTTTTCTCTCTTGCTCTCTGCTCTTCTCCCCTTCTCCCTTCCCCCTTCCCCCTCCACAACCCACTAAATAAATAACCAACCTCACTCTTCATGGTGTACCTATCTGGCTGTCTCTTGCCTGCTGCATGGCTCCCTGCCTGGGACCAGCCACCTTCAGGGGACCTGCGGTGTGGTCTCCTGGCCTGCTGCCCACTAAAGCTACTCAGGATCCGCAGCATTTTTATTATCCATTACACTTAGGAAGGGAGTGGTATCTGGCTGGAACTTGGAATAGCCAACAACTTGGGCTTAACTGGCTGTGATGGTTGAGGGCACAGTTTCCATACAAAACCACATCTATTGCCAATTTTAAGTTTTAGGGGATCTTAAAAAAAACCTGTAAATTTGGGTAAGCCATTAAAAGCCTCAGAGTACTCATAGGAAGCTATTGGATTCATTCAAAGGAGGAGAAACATGGAGCAGGTATGGCGGAGTTCTAGATGTGAAGCTCTGTTGTTCCCTCCCAGTGAGTCAGGCTGTGACGCACTTCCAGCACTAATATAATGTTTACTGAGTATTGCTGACCAGAGAAGCTCACCAGAGTGTCAGGGCCTGGACAGTCCTCACTGAGATTTTATTCTATCAGCTTGAGCTCAGTCTCCAGGTCAGCTGACAGTGCCACCAACACCCTTGTCCTCTCCTGACACCACATGGTTGCTCTTTCTGGTATGGCCACCACAGAAGACTTAACCCAGTGTACTCAGCCACATCTTAGACAAAACCACACTACCACCAGATTTGACATAGACTGCAGCCAACACAAAGACCAGACCTCCCTTTGTGTAGGGCCAAACTACTACACAGTCACACAGCAAGTTGGAAACAGAAAGTTAATTCATCCAGGGAAGAAGAAATGTCCTTTGTCAGGAAGAACACGTGATTCTGGTTTTTTTCATCTCTCTTGCCTGGCGGGTCAGTCAAATTTATATCAACTGGCCCTCAAGGCTAGGAACTGGGCTACATAGACATAGCCCGGAATCTCACTGTAAGGAAGCTGTTCCTTATCCACGATCTAAACAGCAGGGCTAGCTGGACCTTTCTTTGTAAAAATGAATGAGACAAAAAGGAAGAAGAAGCCAGGTGTGATGACTAATAACTAATATCAGCTCTTAGCAGGTTGATTGCTGTGAGTTTAAGGCCAGTTTGGGTAACATCCAGAGCAGCCTAGGCTATAGACTGAGACTCTGCTTGAAAATCTTTTGTAATACCCACTCTGAGTCTGGCAGCTAAGAAACTACTTAATAGCTAAGAGGTGGGAAGTTGAGATATATGGAAGGGAAGTTTCTTTTGTTGGGGAAAAGCAGAAGAAGGGACAAGTTTTCAAAGTGCCAACGAAGTGTCCTCAGTATCACTAGGGCACTACCTTAAAGAGATGAAGGGCGGACGCTGTTGCTGGGATAAACACTCTGACCAAAAGCAACTTGAGGAGGAGGGGTTTGCTTTGCCTTCTAGATGATAGTCCATTGTGAAGGAAGGAAGGGCAGGAACACAAGCAGGAACCTGAAGGCAGGAACTGAAGCAGAGCCTGGGGGACACTGCTTATTGGCTTGCTTTCCAGAGCTTGTTCAACCTGCTTTCTTAGATGACCCAGGGCCACCTACCCAAGGGTGTTGCTGCCCGCAGTGGGCTGGACACTCCCACATCAATCATTTGTCAAGAAAATGTCCCACAGACTAGTCTACAGGCCAGTATGATGGACCCAATTCCTCAAACTGGGGTTACCACTTCCTAAGTGACCCTAGTTTGTGTCTAATTAATAAAAACAAACTATCAACCTGCAAAACTCAGGAAGCTGAGGCAAGAGAATATGGAGTTTGAGCTCCGGTCATAGCTCTAAACAAAACACTCTTCAAAAGGCAGTTAAAGAAAGAAAAAGAATGAGACCTGCCTAAAATAAAATTAGTGATTCGGGGAGAAAACCTAAGAACATTTCCTAGAATGTTGAGAAGACTCTATTGCAACTTGCAGATATACCAGGAATGAGACAGAAGCAGCTTTTCTTTGTATTATGTTTATTTACTTATTATTTAGTGTGTGGAGGTCAGAGGTCAACTTTAATGAGTAGGTTTTCTCCTTCCATCATGTGACTCCCAGGAACTGAACTTAGGCTGTCAGGCTCAGCAGCCAGTGCTGAACCATGAACCCTGAACCAGCTGAACCATGCCAAGGACCCTGTCTTGCTCCACCTTCAAGGTGCTTCCCAAGGGCTTGATGGAATTCATCTTGCACTGGAACCTTGTGTGTATGATCAAGAGCACATAGCAAAAGTAATAAGATGTGCAATAATGTATCACCCTGATTAGGGCATGAAGACACAGTGGGTCTATTTTGGTTGCTCTATCTTTTTGAATAACTCAAGCTTCTAGGTTGCAAGTGACCTGTGGAGAAAGCCCATATGGGAGGGAACTGAGGCCCTCTGACCAACTGCCGTGTGAGAGGCCTGAGTCAGTAAGAGTCCAATAATGGCACCTTAGTCAATATCATGAGCTACCCTGACTCAGATCTATCCAGCTGAGCCACTCCTAGGCTCCTAGTGAGATAGTAAGTGTTTAGTTCTGTTTTAGTTTGCTAAATTTGGAGCTGATTTGTTATGGAGCAATAGGTAACCAATACAGCGAGGGAGTGGAGGGAGAGGCAGAAGGAAGATTAGGAGAAAATTGAAGACTTTAGAGAGACTATATACCCATGGGAGAATTCACAGGCAAAGAGGAAGATTGAAGATGCATTGTTGGGGAAAGGGATATGTGGGAGCGGGGGATTGGGGGGTGAGGAGTGAGGAGGGTGGAGGGGAGGGTCGGAAGAACAAGGGTAGAGGTTAGGTCCCGAGGCCGGGGTGAGTCACTTGTTCAAGGTCTCAAGTCCTAATTTGTTTGGTAGTGCACTTGAGTTTGAGATCCCACGGAAGCAGTGGTCTTGTCAAGCTTAGTCAAAGAAACAAATGGCACAAATACCAATGGGATCCTACAGGGAGGAGAGATGAAATTAGAAGCAGTATGAGAATTAATATGGCTAACGAAAAGCCATTGTAGGAACATGATATAAAACTGTAAGCTTAAACACTGGAAAGCTCGGTTGTTTGTTACCCAACATTTGGGAGGCAAAGGTCATCCTTCTGTAGTATGTTCCAGGCTAGTCTGGGCTAATATGAGACTCTGACTCAAAACAAACAAGTAAAATTGAGACTCAAAATAAAGGTTTCTTTCTAAGATCATTTTTCCTCTCTAGTGATCAATTTCTAGAATGCCTTATTATTAATAATAGATTTGTTAATTTATTATAAATTATAATCTATAAATTATAGAAATGCTTTATTTGTTATTCTAGAAAACTGAGAATAACAGTTGGAAACGGGCACGGGGTGGGATGTCTGCGTTTCATGAATTATTCCATTCAAACTCTGAAGTGTTGTACAGTTCAGTAGTCAACAACAGAATGATCAAGTGTGGCTATTTAAACCTACATTGATTAAGTAAGACTCAAAACTCAGAGATTTAACTGATTTCAAATACCCAGAAGTTGCATGGGACAAGTAGTTGCCACATTGGACAGCCCAGCATAGAATGTCTGTAGAGAACCATGCATGGACCAGTGACGTGGGAACAGGAGAGATCATTCTTGTTCTAGATCACGTGTTTCCCAGTGCATAATAAAAGATGAGAATGCACCAGTTTGCTCTATTAAACTATGATCTCTTTGGTGCCAGAATGCAGGGTTATGGTAGGTTTCCGTGTCAACTTGCCTCATATCACACGAATAGGGAGCCTAATCAGAAGACGTGTCTTGTGTGCTTTGATTGATGGTGGGAAGGCCCACCCTGATTTGAGGGACCACACTATTGAGGCCTCAAGGGTCAAGGAATGTCTGGGTTCTTAGTTTCTTAGGCATGAATTAGCTGTTGTTACTAGTTTAAAGTTGACTAATAACCCATCATCTCCCACTGACTCTGTTCTTCTAGAGAATGATGAATAATACATACCATGGCATCATGATAGGTCTAAGTCCGTTTCACTTAGAAATATATGCAGACATTCTGAAGCAACTTCCAGCACTGCAAATTCAGATGCTCATTTGGGAATGACCCAACGCCCAATCCAAGGACACTTTAACAATAGGATTCTAAATAGTAAAATGTATTGTATCAGCAGAGATGAGTAGAAAAAACATGGCTGTCTTCATGTATATATAAGTGTTTGATAAAATTAGAGGCCAAAGTAAGTCATTTGGTTTGCTAAATCATAGACTTATCAGCATGAGGCTCCCAATAGCTAAGTCATATTTTATAATGAATATTGCATGTCTCCCAACTGAAATGAGGAACAGACAAACCTAAGGCCTAAAATCATTCCTATAATTTAATGCCATTCTGGAATTTGCAGCATCAGAAATCAAGAAGTACAAAGGAAAGGGACAGAGTGTATTAAGATTGTAGACATGAGGGTGGGACAATGGTGGCACCTGCTTAGAACCCAAACACTCAGGAGTCAGAAGCAGGTCAAGAACCTCAAGTTGAGGCTAGCCATGGCAACACTGCACTGATGTTCTCATTTCTCTGCTTTTTGTTAGTGGCTCTTTAGTTTGTTGTATTGAGG
The DNA here is from genome assembly GCF_014885135.2 of Alexandromys fortis. Lineage (NCBI taxonomy): Eukaryota > Metazoa > Chordata > Mammalia > Rodentia > Cricetidae > Alexandromys > Alexandromys fortis. Next base: position 7,624,383 of record NW_026067902.1, read on the forward strand.
ACACGCTGCTGAGAATAATTAGACTGGGGTGCCAGAGCCCAGGTGTTGATGCCAACAGCCCTGGTAATAGGGAGCAGCAATATCAAAAGAATCTGTTTTCTTCTAGATTTGCCTAGCTCCCAGTTCACAGCTGCCTTCAAGCTGTATAAGCTGAGAAGGATGCAGAGAAAGATCCCTAGAGACCTACGTGGGACAAACTGCCTGCTCTATATGTCAACGCACGTGATTTCTGCAGCCAGGACAACAAAGCATCCCACAGTGTGCTGGCTTCTTGACGCCTGGCTTTGACGGTGACCATTGGTAACCTTTATCTTCACCCTGGGAATGAAGTTTCTAGAAAGGAGCCACACTGTCAATCGAAACCTTCTCAAGACTAATTAACTTATTAGCTCTGCAGGGATTGTGGAGAGCTTGGACTGTTCCTAGTCCAGAGTCAAAAGGATCTCAGACCGTCTTTAGCCCCGTTCATAGCCATCTTCTGCCCTCCCAAGATCCTTTGTGGCATTATGAAGCTGGCTTGGAATGCACAGTCAGGTCACTAGTTTTTCTTTGGAATATATATCAGCTTGGCAAACCTCTAGCTTCCACCACCCCCAAAGCTGAGTGCCATTAGAGAGTACCCGAGGCCTGTAACAGGGGGTCCCCACTTTTTTGCAGCCCACCTTTCTGATGTGTCCACCAATATATTAGAAGAGTCTTGATTTATGACTTTCCTTGTTCTGTAACCATAATAATCTTTTAAAAAACTGCTTCCATATCGGAACATGGAATTTGGAGGGATATAAATCTGTGTTCCCAGGCCATGATTAGTCATATTTGGCTCCATAATAAATCATTTGTCTCCTTTGATGTGAGAATGTTATTGAACTTGGGGGACAAAGAAATCCCATGAACTTCCCACCCCCAAACCCATCTTGCAAGTCCATCTTCCCAGTGTGCCCACATTGACTGAATCTCCCTTTTCTGCTTTCCACCTTTGATTTGGCTTTTTTTAAAAATTGGCTTGCTAAGGACATACCTGACTTAGAGCACATGCTGTGACCCCAAGTGCAAAGGAGAGTTGTGTTTCATCAGAGAAGTCACCCGGATGGAAGAGAGATACCCGAATGGACCCATTGAGCACAAGCCACCTGCTATTATTTCCTCAGGAGGATTTTGGTGAATTATTTCTGGAACTCCCTTGAACCTCTCTGGATTTGGTTAATGGTCCATTGGTTTATTCCAAATTAAGGTCTTTAGGATCTTATTTGTTGAAAGAATATAATGTTAGAATCCAGGTTCACTGATGCTTTGTGGTGGTTTGAATGCCATGTCCCCCTTCACAGTCTAGGGCACTCAAATGTCTGGTCTCCAGTTGGTGGTTCTGTTTAGGAAGCTCAGGAGGTATGGCATTGTCAAAGGAATTATGTCACTGGAGGTGGGCTTTGAGAGCTTAAAGACTGGGCCATTTGGAATTCGCTCTCTCTGCTTTCTGTGTGTGTGTGTGTGTGTGTGTGTGTGTGTGCGTGCGTGCGTGCGTGCGTGTGTGTGTGTGTGTGTGTGTGTGTGTGTTGTGAGTTTCAGGATGTGAGTGCTCAGTTTTCTTCTCCTGCTACCATGCCTGCCACTCATTCCCATGTCTCCGCTCTGCCATTATGGACTCTTATCTCTCCGGAACCATAAGCTCAAACTCTTCCCTAAGCCGCCTTGATCGTGAGGTTCCAACACATCAATAGACACGTAACTAATACTCCTCCTTACACAGACACTGCCAGGCTCCCTAATGAGACACTGTCTGTGAACCCCGAGAAACCCTAGGAGTACCACATCTAGCTTCTCACCCTCTTCCTTTGCCTGGGGAGCAGTGAGTCTAGCTGTGAGGTTTTGCTATGAACCCTCCATCCTCAAAAGGTCTAAAAAGAGATGTGTAATGTGGGCTCTGATTCTCCCTCGAGACCCCACCATGATGTCTCTCTCTGGTGCTGGGACTTGAGTTCTTGGAGTCTGGGACATGCTGTTGCCTCCTTGCGTGTGTATTCATGTTGTTATTAACTCCTTTAATAAACTTCGTATTCTCAAGTAATCCATCTGGGTATCCTCTCTAACCCCTCCCCCCACATCCAAACGTGACGTTTGACTGGAGCCTTTGTTTTCTTGCTTCCCCAGTGTTTGCTTTCCAGTATCTATTTTGATTGCTTTTGAAAAATTTCCTTTTTTGCTTGATTTGTTTCTGGTTTTGTTTGCTTTTAGACCCTTGTAGATGTCTTGGTTTCCGTTTTGGCCTTGCCAGGAGATGCATCTTGAGGCATGGTTGATGAATTTCCCTGTCTGCTTAAGGCTTCCCTACCCTCCTGGTTTTCCCTGTCTGCTGGAAGGCAGCTCTTTCCCACTGGTTTGCACGTTTTGCTTTCCTGGTTCCTTTACATGTTTTTTTTTTGTTTGTTTGTTTGTTTGTTTGTATGTTTTGTTTTCTTATTCTTTTTTAATATTAAGTGTCACTGGCACCAAAACCAAAACCATTGGGGACTTACCCATCCTCTGTTTCTGGGTCAGACGGCAGGACATGGCTTTTCTGGGGACATTGTCAGCAATGATCTCTTTGATGGCCCACACTAGTCTCTTGTCTCCAAGAGAGCCCTGAGAGACAGTAGAGAATGCCTTCCTTCCCAGAGCGGACACAGGGACAACTGCTGCTGTACTTTTTCTTCCTCTGAAGTCTTAAAAGCTCTTTGCTTCCTTCTTTCCTGTCTCCTTGCATTCGGGACCCTGAGATTTGAATGGGAGAACCCTGTTGCCTTCCTCCCTCGTGATGGAATTTCTTGGGTCTAAAGAGATGAATTTAAACCTATGTTCTTGCTCTGTGAAAGGTTAAGAACCAGCTGTTAAATATTTCTTTGTCCTTACCCTTTGCACTGGACAGAGACTCCTGGCCCAAAGGCCTCTGGGGATGCCCAGGGGGAAAGGAGCCCTGAATCAGCTGGTAATGACCAAATTCCGGGTAAATAGCTGTGGGAGATGGGCCGGCCTTGCCAGATCTAGGGCTGAAACTGTACCCAGACTGACATTGGGCCAGCACAGGATGCCTGAGCTAAGAATCTCTACTTATTTTACTTCTTTCCTCTCCTTGTAGACACACAACAAGCATGTGAAATATAACTTAGCAGCAATAAATTAAAAGAATAAGTTTTGGCTTAAATTACCATTAAAAGCCAGGCGGTGGTGGTGCACGCCTTTAATCCCAGCACTCGGGAGGCAGAGGCAGACAGATCTCTGTGAGTTCGAGGCCAGCCTGGTCTACAAGAGCTAGTTCCAGGACAGGAACCAAAAAGCTACAGAGAAACCCTGTCTCGAAAATTAAAAAAAATAAAATAAAATAAAAAAAACCATTAAAAACCATTTTCATTGGGAAAGACATCTTTCTGCCAACTCTCCTCCTCCTCCTCCTTCTTTTTGGAGTTTTTTTTTTTCTTCTCAAGACAGGGTTTCTCTGTGTAGCCCTGGTTGTCCTGGAACTTGTTCTGTAGTCTAGGCTGGCCTGGAACTGAGAGAACCACCCGTCTCAGGGATGAAAGTTATGCATCACTATACCTGCTGTTAACTATTTCTTAACAATAGAAAAAAATACTTCTTTAAGTCTATATAACAAACCCCATTCTTGGAGTCTTTGTGTTGCCTTCCCCATATCTTAAAGAGATAGTGGCATAAATGCAGAGTTCACTCAACTTCATCGTGTCTATGAAAATTGTTTGCTTAAACCGGGCGATGGTGGCACACACCTTTAATCCCAGCACTCAGGAGGCAGAGGCAGGTGGATCTCGGTGAGTTCGAGACCAGCCTGGTCTACAGAGCTAGTTCCAGGACAGGCTCCAAAGCCACAGAGAAACCCTGTCCCGAAAAAAAAAAAAAAAAAGAAAATTGTTTGCTTATGTTGTTTGTATCAAAAATGCAGCCACTTTGGTTTTGTCCAATTATTTTTATTGGGTGCTAAAATTATTTTTTATAAACTCAATTAAAATACACATGTGCATATTTACCAAAGTGAGTATTTTGGTAATGTATTAAAGGCCTGATAGATGTATACTGCCTTATAACCTAAGTACTCAGAACTTCTTAAATCCTAGTAAGTGTTAGCCAGGCAGTGGTGGCGCATACCCTTAATCCCAGCACTCAGGAGGCAGAGGCAGAAGAATCTCTGTGAGTCTGAGACCAGCCTGGTCTACAGAGCGAGTTCCAAAACAGTCAGAGCTACACAGAGAAACCCTGTCTTGAAAATTAAAACAAAATAGTAAAGTGTTATATTGGTTCTATTAAGTGTTTCTTGAAATCTTAAAATGTTAATTATATATATCATACAACATTCATTAGAGTTGTAAGATAAACATTTCATTTAAGCTATAATTTAATGTTATATTCATAGATTTTGATAAGGATTTCTTCCCAGAACAGGTTCTAAATTTCAAAAAATTAATAAAAATTGTATTTCATTTGTATAATTGTCATTGGTAATGTAAAAATCATGTTTTCTTTTTTCGAAATATGCCAATATAAAAATGTTGTAAGGTTTTTATTAAGACTGGGCTACATGTAAAATAATGGATACACATGTTTGCTAAAGAACTTCATGCTCTTTCTTTTCACAGGGAGGATTATAGGAAATAGAACCTTAACAACAACATTCAAAATGCTGATAATCATGTATGATTATGTGTGTATACTCTGTGTGTATCATGTGTGCTTATGTGTAAAGTCTCATTTTACTTGGTACAAAACTGACTTGTAAGTAAGTGCTCATGTAAACTACACGGTTTTTTTTTGTTTTTTTTTTTTTTTTTTTTTTTTGGCTCAGAGTAAATCTAAACTTTTAAGGGAAAAAGTCTCAGTTCCAGCTGCCCCACCTTGCTAAGCATGGCTTCATGGCCTATTGCCAGTTAGAGGGGCAGAACAATGGCAAAAGAGCGAGGCTGATGGTCCTAGACTTTCTTTGCAGGAAGTAACGTGTTTTTGAAATTTTAATTTAAGAGGTATTTTGGAAGATAGTGCATATATAATTGCATAGGTCTGATCAAGGCATTACCTTCTTGATCCTTGTCTTGATTCTGGGTCTACAGCATGGCTCCTACAGCTTGAGGGGAGAATTACTTTGAAGAGATGATTGCTTCTGCTCCAGGTGCAGTTTTTCCTATTGGATAATTGCCCTCCTCTGAGATGCTCAGCTCTTCATCCTGAGGATTAGGAGGATCACGAGTCTCTGTGCTTTTAGATATGTTTTGTATATACAAGTGTCTGTGTATATAATTATAAGCAATTTAAGGATTTTTTTTAAACAACTATAGCCTCTACTGTCAGTTCTCTCCTGTCCTGTGGGTCCTGGAGCTGGAACTCAGAATGTCATTAGACTTGGTGGCAACGTCTTTACACACTGACCCATCTCATCAGTCCTGTGTTAAACAGGGTTCTCCAGCTTCACTGAACTCATGGAATGAATCCTATATCTATATCTAAATATAGATATAAAGGTGATTTATTAGAATGACTTACAGGCTGCAGTCCAGCTAATCCAACAATGGCTAGCTGTGAATAGAAAGTTCAACAATCTAGTAACTGTTTAATCCCACAAGTCTGGGTGTCCCAGCTGGTCTTCTGCATACGCTGGAAACCTGAAAAAGTAGATTCCTGTGCCAGTGAAGGAACGGATGTGCTGTCAGGGCAAGAGCAAGCAGACGGGAGCGGGGTGGGGCAGAAGGAGAGAAGGAGCTTCTTTCTTCTATGTCCTTATATAGACTTCCAGTAGAGGGTATGGCCCATATTAAAGCTTTGTCTTCCCAACTCAAGATTTGGATTAAAGGCATGCATTTTCCTGCCTCAAGATCTGAATTAAAGGCCTATATCTTCTAGCCTTAAGATCTGGATCAAAGATGTGTCTTCCTACCTCAAAAGTCTGGACTAAAATCAAGCAGGAAAATCTCTCACAGGTATGCCCTCCATTTCTGGATTTTAGTCCATCCCAGATATAGTCAAGTTGACAACCAACAATAGTCATTACAAGTCCCAAGTCCTAACATTTATTAAGTTAATATTTAAGGTATTCCATAATATGATTAGCTGCGATTAAAGAATTAAGTAAGCAATATTTGTGTTATCTACTAAGAAGGAAAAGGACAATACCACAGTGACCCTAGAATCCACTTTCATTCATAATCATTAGATTAAGAAGTAAGATTTGATTATGCTTTTAGCCCCATAAATTCCCATCTCTAACCAGTCTAACCTTGCTTTAATCACTATTATTAGATTTGGTAAACAAAAGGACAGTCTAACTAAAAGAAAGTTTAAAGAAATACTATATTGTTATTTAATATATTTTCTCTAATCTGGCTTTTTATTTACCTCTTTAGGGAGAGGAGAAAGCCCTAAGTGAAGGAAATGCTGAATGAATAAGTACTTTGGCATGAGCATTGCCTGTTAAGGACTCTGAGACAGATTGGCTCATGGCAAAGCCCTTACACATATGGGCCAGGCTCAAGGGGGGGGGGGTCAGCGCATATGAATGACTGATCAGTGTGTGCAAAGACCAGCAGCTATGGCTTCCTCTTCCTATTTGTTTACAGCCTGAGACTGCTCATCTACAGAGACCTCCTACCACGACTAGCCAACCCCTTCCCCTGTGCTGTCCACAGTAAACATGCCAGTGGTCGGGCTATGGCAGTTGGAGAGCCCCAGCTGACCTCAGCTTCTTTGCCTGTGTCTGCCCTTTCTTCGTTCCCTTGCCGTCCCTGGCTAGGGTTCTGGGACTCCAGCCTCGAGCACTGTGGCTCTTTTCCAAACTAAAATCTGGTATAATACCAATATAATACAACTGACCAAGTCAGCACCCATAGATAAGAGATATGTTCCTAGAATTAAAGTCAGCCATTCCACAGAGGTTACGGCAATGGAATCAAACCACCACCACTACCACCAAAAACCCACTAAAATGAAAAGATAATAGATTTAGTTAAATATACCACATATAAAAGGTCATCCATAGAGTACAAATCATTGCAAATATAGGGGGAAATGTACAGTCAATCTAAGTTTCTTTAAAAATGTGTAAATTTTGTTTGTTTAAAATGCCTGTTTCCTTTGTATGTTACCTTTACTCTATGAAGCCAATGTTCTTGATTATTTTAATGTTAATATATTAATTTTAATATATTTACTATATTAGTCTTAATATATTTGTCACATGTTATATCAAAGACAGAAAACTAACGCGTCAGATCTTGATCATTGTCTAGTAGAGTTTAACGTTATGACCCAGGAGTGTTTGCATCCAGGACATTACTAACTGTCCCTCTCTCCAAAAGACTGCTGGCTGACCACCGCTCGGCCTTATCTATGCACATCCTAGGAATGAGCCTTCCTAGTACGATAGCCCGTGTACTAATGTGTGGCTCCCACATGCACAGAATGTCATTTTTGGCTAACAGGAGGAACGTGGCACAGGACTCAGAGAGAAGCTGGGCATTCTGCAAGACTGACTAAGTTTGAGTGCTGTAGAAACATTGGAATGTTGCAGGTCCATACTCAATTATAATTTATCTTGGGCCAGCTTAGCCCCTAAACAGCCACTCTTCACCCCCTCTAAATTGGACCTAACATCACGTGGCTAACAGATGAAAACCTTTTGGAGTATATTAGCAAGACCACAGTTTTTACAAACCTAAAGGCTGGGAGTGTCTTCTGAAGCCACAGCTGAGACGTTCCTCTATGCTACAACGACCGACTTAATGTTTCCACTGATGTATGACTTTCTTTGTTCTGGTACTATAAAAGTCATGATGCTGCTTCTGCACTGGAACATGGAATTGGGGCTTACCTAAATCTGTGTTCCATTTGACTCCAAGTAAATCCTGTTGCGGGATATTTTTTTTTTTTTTACCATGTGTTACATTTGTTTATGCTGTGGAACATTTGTTTTAATGCTGCAAAGATGTGTTGCATTCTTTTATGTTGCATTAGTTTAACTCTGTGAAGCTGTGTTACCTTGCCTGCCTAAAACACCTGATTGGTCTAATAAAGAGCTGACCGGCCAATGGCTGGGCAGAGAAAAGATAGGCAGGGCTGGCAGGCAGAGAGAATAAATGGAAGGAGAAATCTGGGAGGAGAGGATCAAGGAAGGAGAAAAGGAGGAGAGGAGAACTCCAAGTACCAGCCAAACAGCCAGCCACAGAGGAAGAAGTAAAGAAAGATACATAGAATAGAGAAAGATAACAGACAAAAGACAGATGGGATAATTTTAGTTAGGAAAAGTTGTCTAGAAACGAGCCCCCCTAAGGCCAGATGTTTACAAGTAAGAAAAAAAGCCTCCGTGTATTTGGGTGGTGGTCCCCAAAAAGAGTTAAAGAGTAAAAGACAATCAGCTACACCCTCTCTCTGCCCTTTGAGATGAGAGCTATGCCGGTGGATCACCAACACAAACCTGGAACTACTGGACGACAGGGTCAGAAGTCTTCCCTCCCTGTCTGTGTTCTGGAAAACAAAGGGCAATCACCTCAAGGCCCCTTTCTTACCTGTGTGACACAGTAAAGGTCCAGAGACATCCCCTCGCTTTCCTAAACTAGGCCAGAAAGGTCCTTCAGATTCTCATCTTTGCCTCTCACCAGTGTTCTCCAGGAGAACACAACTCTAGTTCATCAAAGCATCTTCTGAACTCTGACCTGCAACCAGCCTGAGCCAGCATGTGAGAGTCCTTGCTGCCCCTTCCAAGAACAGGTTGTGGCCTTTTTTAACTGTGCCACCTTGTTCTTTCTCCTTTTTAGCTTCACTTACTTCTCCCTATTAAAAAAAACAAAAATAAAAAAAGCAAAGTCCTCCCCTAAACTCTTGAGACACTTTTCTACTAAATTGTCCAGAGGCCTTGAACTCAGGGCCTCCTCTCTCTGTAGCTGCTGCAGTGCAGATCTGTATCACACTCTGCAGAGTTCGTGGAATACAGCCACTCCATCTTTGCAACAATCCTTTGACTCCAGTGTCTTCTAACTGATCCAGATTTATTCTGTCTGTCTGTCTACTCATCTACCCATCCATCCATCCATCCATCCATCCATCCATCCATCCATCCATCCATCCCTATCTGTCTGTCTATTTATCTATCTATCTATCTATCTATCTATCTATCTATCTATCTATCTATCTTTGATGCCACACAGATAACAAAGCACAAGAAGGAGAAGCGGAAGCCCCGATCCCACTCTACTCCAAGGCCACCACTTAGCTGAAAGTAAGTCACCTCAGTGGAAGGACCCCAGCAGCAAAGACCCAGGAAGGAGGAGACAGTGGACTTATAGAATAAATGGCATATTAGGCTAAGAACAGGCTGCCATCAGAGAAAACTCTACTACCACCACGAAGGAAGACTATAAGGAACAGAGGGTGAAGAAGGCCTGTTCCAAAGCCACTTAAGATAAGAACAATGTTTTTATTGCTTTTAAGCTAGATGGGTGGGGGAAATGGTGAACTAGGACACTGGCTTCCTTTTTTCAAAATCCATGTAGGATTGCCTTTGTCAGATTTGGTGTGAGAGCATCCTCTGATGTGTGCTTGAGCTGTTCAGGGGACTGGAGAGGCTCTGCTGTCATCTGGCACTCCATGGAGAGCTGGATTCCCGGCTGTCTGAAAAGCCCGATGGTCCATTTGAAGGCATGCCAATAAAAGGCATAAATCTTTCTACCTATCAAGTGAAAACAGGCTGGTAGTTATACTTATTAAGGATAATTGCATTATTTTTTTCTTAAGGGCATGAATTGGTCAAATAGGTAATTTAACTTGGCAGACATCAAAATTGCATTTAAATATCAGGAAGAGAGACAACATGCAGAGGTGATGATCGAATGTGCTCAGAGACATTCTGAGTACCTCTGTGAGGCTCAGAAATCTCTCCTGTCATTTCTTACATCCTTCCCTGCTGTGCTTTAGGCTCATCCGCAAACATGGGTCTTTGAAACAGTAAGGACTTTGTTTCCACTCAGGTTTAGTTACAGACACTTCTTTGGTCTCTGGATGAGACAGGGTCTTGTCTGGTACCCATCATGTTGTCTGTTGTTTCTTCTGGGGAGGTTTCCTAGCAATATGGGTTGAAGCAGAGTTAAAAAATACAGTTCTAGGCTGGAGAGATGGCTCAGTGATCAAGAGTACTGACTACTCTTCCAGAGGACCCGGGTTCAGTTCCCAGCACCAACATGGCTGCTAACAACTGTCTGTAACTCCAAGATCTGGCACCCTCACACAGACATATGTGAAGGCAAAACACCAATGTATATAAGATAAGAATAAACAAATTATTTTTATAAAAAAGAATTACAGTTCTTGTGGCTGGGAAGATGTCAAAATTGAGGGAGAAAGCCAAAGCTAGGTCACTTCACTAGCGTCAACATTTTGCCGCGTCCATTTGATGAATTAGGCTTCCCTAGACTCGGAAGAGGAGGGTAGGGTAAGGTAGGAGCAGAGAAGGAAGAACAGTGGTGAGGGCCTCGAGGCAGAAGTGCCCACCCGCGAGAGCCTTGTGAGCCAGGTGTTAAAACGGCGAGAACTGTGCAAGAGGGTTGATATATCAGCATCTGGAGATTGGCTCTGATGGGAACATTTGTGGTGCAGAGATGTGCACGTACTAAAATTCTTACTGGAAAGCAGGTTTTTGGAAACAGTACTGAGCATTTGTCGGCTTGATACTTCCTGCCTGGAGTCCAGGGATGGCCACATCAACTGCGGTGAATTACGAGGATGAGTTCTCTGGAGCTCGTCTCCTGGGTTTTAACCTGTTCAAGGTGTCATCGTGTAGTTCTAGCTATATTTTTCAGGAGTCTGGGCTGGAAAATGTGGCAGATGGGTCGATTTCACAGGTAGCCTGACTCCAGGCAGAGAAGAGCAAGAGCCACCGTGTTCCCACCTGCCACATGACCGAGGAGTCTGGAGGACAGGAGTAGCCTTTCCTGGAGCTCCCTGGACTCAGAGACGAGGGGGAAGAGCTTCACTTTCAATTGTGTCTGTCTTGATGGAATGGGCCCCACCAAATCCAGGCTATTCTGTCTCCAACCAGGCAAGTGCCAATAAACTTACTTACTCCACCAGGGAAATAAGCAGGAGGCATCAACCGCTAATGCTAAACTCAATCTAATTTCAGTTCATGGACCCGAGTCATGTCCTGTTTTACTCAGTCATGGGATCTGTGCTAGTGTCCTAGCTTAATTTCCAGCCCAATACAGCCTAGCGTTCCTTCAGAAGGGAGTCTCAGTTGAGGGATTTCACAGATTAGATTATCCTGTGGCAATGTCTATGAGGTGTTGTGTTGATGATTAATTGATATGGGGAGGCCCCCGTCCACTGTGGGTGTCACCATTCCCTGGGCAGGTGGTCCTAGGTTCTATAAGAAAGGTAGGAATGAACCTGTGAGGCAACGGACAGTGTTCCTCCACAGTTTCTGCTTTGAGTTTCTGCTGGAGTTCCTGCCCTGACTTCTCTCATTGCAGAAAAGAACCTGGAAGCTAAAATAAGCCCTTTCTATCCTAAAGTTCCTTTCGATGGGAGTGTTTTGTCACAGCAACAGAATGAAGCTAGACCAGCTGGTGGGGCATGGGTCATGAATCATGTTACCAGCCATCCTTAGTGTAAGCAGGAGGGCTGAAGTCACTTCACCGACAACTGCAGCAACAAAGAAGACAGTGAACATTTACGATGTGCTCACTGTGGGCAGGCACTGTGTGTTTATTTCCTAGGTCATAAAGTAGCTCCTAGCATGAATGCCGAACAGATGGACAGCAAAGGCATGTGGGGAGCTTACACAACTCACCCGAGGACATGGCTGGTAAGTGGGATGTCAATCCTCAGCTAGATGTTTCTAACTCTGACAGTTACCACAAAGATGTTCCTGATTCCTTTAGAAACCTATTAAGGGCAGCATCAGTCATCAGAAACCCTTTCGTCCATGGTTTGATTTGAGCTGTTTATAGCGTGAATTGTAAGCGAGTTAATTAGATGGAGGAAGGTGTGTACCTACAGAGAGTCCACGATAAAAACTTTGTCACTTCCTCTGTTCTCTCAACAGAAACTGAGTTTGGGCTCCATCACCCTCATAGGAAAGCATGGAACGGAACCTGGGAACCTCTGAGCTGCTTGCCCGAGGTCGTTCAGCCGTTTGGGGCAGCAGAACGAGCGTCCTTTCCTGTCGCTATGTCTCTTCTGTGTCGATTGCCAACCTTCTCTGCAGACTTTCTTGACGAAAGCTAGGTGTCTGTGTTTCCTTTCAACCCACTTTGGCATATGTTGGCACCAGAAGACGTACCATCTTCCCCCAGGGGACAGCTGCTCCTGTATCCATGGAGAAGAGTAGGAACTGGCCTGTGCAGCTGCTGTATCTACCCCATGTGCGTAGTCTTCTCGGACACCCCTGCTATCCGCTCCACCTTGCGAATGGAAGGAAATGCCATGGTTTTTGTTTTTTTTTTTTATAGATAGTGTTACCCTCATATTTGACAAGCAGTCACAATTCATCTTCTTATTTTGCCCAACAGTGTGGATTACTTCCAAAAACATGCAGAAGAAAGTAGAGCTAGTAACTGAATGTCAGATCTGTTGTAAGTGAAGTCAGTGAGGATCATAGAAGCCAGTGGGCCATGGGTCCCGGTGCTTGGAAGCCTGTCCCAGTTAGAGTTACTATGGCTATGCCCAAACACCATCACCAAAAGCAAGTTGGGAAAGAAGGGGTTTATTTGGCTTATGCCTTAACAACACTGTTCATCACTGCAAGGAGTCGGGACAGAAACTCAATCAGGGCAGGGGCTGGAGGCAGGAGCTGATGCGAAGAACACAGAGGAATGAGGTTGACTGGTTTGCTCAGCCTGTTTTCTATAGAACCCAGGACCACCAGCCCAGGGGTGGCCCCACCCACAGTGGGCTGACCCCTCCCCATCAATCACTAATGAAGCAAATGCTCTACAGGCTTGCCTCCGGCAGGATCTTGTGGAGGCATTTTCTCAATTGAGGTTCCCTCCTCTCAGATGACTAGAGCTTGGGTCAAGCTGACATGAAACTTGCCAAGCACAGATGGTGTGTCAGACCACGGGACTATGAGAGGACCCAAGGAAAGATAGGAGACAAGGTCCGAGAACTAATAGGGACAGGCTTGTCTGCAAAACGTACCTAACTTTCCAACGTTGCTTATGTAAAAGCTGGGACCATGTTCTGCCTTGGGGTCTCTAACAGGTTCTAGGGAACAGCTTTGTTGCAGTCATTGCTTCTCCCCCTTTGAAGAAACGCACACTCGGCAGAACGACTCCTATGGAGCAGGCACTCTGGCAGCCAGCTGCTTCTGGGGATCTTCAGCTTGGTGGTAGTAGCGGGTGGGGGGTTGGGGGGGTGGTTGCTCGGGAAAGAAGCAGACACAGAGGCCGCATAACATCTGGCAAAGTCTTAGGTGAAAGGCTGGCACGGGGCTGCGGAGATGGCTCTTCAGCCGAGGACACTTGTTGCTTTTGCAGAGGAACTGGGATCAGTCCCCAGCTCCCAGCTGCCTGGAGCTCCAGTTCCAGGGAGCCCAGTGCCTCCTTCTGACCTTTGTGGGCCCCAGACATGCACATTGTGCGCACACATGCTCACAGAGAAGTACTTGTACACAGCAGATAAAATAAATATAAAAGAATTCAAAATAAATAAAAAGATGACACAGGTATTTTTAAAAATCCCATGTTTTGTATGTTTTGAAATCAGATTTTATGATTCCTCCAGCTTTGATCATTTTACACAGGATTGCATCGACTTTTGGGTTCTTTGTCATTTAATATACATATATATATTATATTCCATTTTCTAGAAGCATGACTGATTTCAGAAGCCCTGGGAGAATTAGATAGAGGTGGTGGCTGCTGCTTTGCCTTCCTCCACCTCCATCCAATGGGTCCAATGGCCCCAATCTTGTGCTGGCTGTGATGGGCATCACCCACACCCACCCCATCCTGGGGTTCCACATTGTTAAAGCAGCTTTGCTCCAGAAGGATCTGGTAATTAATCTGTCACTGTGTCACCATGGCAACATATTTATATATCTCAAATGCCATGAGCCCAGGGGGCCAGGATTTAAAACTGCTTTACCCAGTGCCTTAGCTAGAGATTAGCAACAGATTATGTTGTAGAACAGAGGGCAGGCTGCTTGGGTCCCAGGCAAAGAAGCCTAAGGAAACTAATGTCTACTCCTTTAGAAGGGGCTGAGGTCTGTTAAGGGGTTGAGAACCAGCAGACCCCTTTGGGGCTCATGAGACGTGTTATGACCTGAGAAACACTAAAAGAGAATCTTTGCCCTCCTCTCCTCCTTTCCATTCCCCTGGGAGGGCATGAAGGACAGCAGTGGCGATCCACTCCATATGACCACTGGTGACATCCTCTCTCATAGCCACACTTGTGATGCTTTTGCACTGGAGCTAGGCTGGGGAGTCATGTCCAGCATTGCCAGAATGACATGAGAAGGAGAGAGAGAAAAAAAAAAACTGGAGAGGAAGAGGGGCACACAAAACATGGTGGCCGCAAATGCCACACAGGAAGCTTGTAGAGGAGGGTGTTCAACCACAAGGAATGTGTTGGGCATGGTGGGACATGTTGGCTGGCAGGCAGGGGGTACAGGACACTCTTAAATCTCTCTCTCTCCCTTTCTGTGTGTTTGCGTGTGTCTGTAAAGAATGGTCAGCCCGGTGACCCCCATCCCCGTGTGTGTGTGTGTGTGTGTGTGTGTGTGTGTGTGTGTCTGTCTGTCTGTAAGGAATGGGCAACCCTTGGGACCTGAGGTCAAGGACAGCATTGTTTTAAGATGAAGAAGTTTGTGTGCTGAGACAGAGCTCATTTATAGGAAGAGGATGTGAGCGCAGGAGGAAGGGGGTTCTGTTGCCCCAGGAAAGAGTCTGCCCGGGTGGCAGGTGGTGCAGGCTCCAGGTAGGCTGCCATCCTCAGTATCTGGCCAACACTGGGTTGGTACACAACCTATGGAGGTGAGAAGTGGAGGCTGGGAGCACCAAAAATGACGCCCAGTTGGGCCACCGGCGTTCACCTGGCACACTTCCCTGGAGTTTCAGGCCGGTTCTTCCTGGCTGGCTCTGGGCAGAACCCATGCCACTCTTAGGAGCCTCTCCTCACCTTCTGTACTGTGGTCCTCACCGAGAGACAGTCCCTAGGGTCGCCATCAAAAGGACTTTTGCACTTTGTCCCTCCCATCACTGCTCCTTTTCTCCAGTCCAAAAAAGGACAAATCCTGACATGATAAAGATGCTTTGTTTGAAAGCGCCACACCAAGGTTAAGGTCAGAAGGACAATTCAGAGATTGGGCTAAAAGGGTTTTGTTTTTTACAGGGAGGAGTGGACCAGGAAGAACAGGGGGAGGAACGGGCAGCGTGGTGAAGGAGGCTGTTGTTGCGGGGCATCCTCTTGGGCTCTTACTCTCATTAATAATAGAATTTAGAAATGGACTTGGGAGGAGGTTGTGGACAATTTCGTAAGTGATCAAATAGCAGGCAAGCCATAGCTCTCAGCAATTGTCAGCGGGTGTGTGTGTGTGTGTGTGTGTGTGTGTGTGTGTGTGTGATAGAAAGCAGGCAGGTTTAGTACTGCTGGGGGTCGAGAAGCAGCTATAAGGCAGAAAGGGGAGGGAGGCTTTGAGAAACAGGGCAAAGAAGCCCCCAGTATTTGGGAAAGCTTGCCCAGGCTTCAGTCAGTATCTGAAAGAAAAAGAAAAAAAATCAAAAGGGTAAGTAGTAGACTTTCAGGCTGAGAGCTAGCTGTGGGAGCTCGAAAGTGGTTGCATGGAGGCAGGGCTTCCAGGAAGGATTTTATCTCATAAGGGGATAATTATTCCTCCCTCTTTTTGACATGCTTTTCTTTTTTCTTTTTATTGATTTTATTGAGCTCTACATTTTTCTCTGCTCCCCTCCCGCTTTTCCCCTCCCCTTCAACTCTTTCCCAAATCCCCCATGCTCCCAATTTACTCAGGAGATCTTGTCTTTTTCTACTTCCCATGTAGATTAGAACCATGTATGTCTCTCTTAGGGTCCTCGTGGTTGACATTGTTTTCAATGGATCATTTCCCAAGGGTTGGTCTCTTAGCCAGGTGATTGACAAGCCCAGATGGATTAATTCTTATGGCAGAAGACTCTATATGTAATCTTCTAATCTTTGGAACAGATCAAAAATGTCAAGTCTCCATCCAGGTCCAGAGATAGAGTCCATTCTTTTTACAGGGAGGAAATAACTTTTCTTTAATGGGCCTCTATGGAGCCCTGATATCCTTAATGGCCCCTAAGACTATTGTAACATTCCCACCTCAAGAATTAGGACTCTAAAACCATTCAGGAGATGGACTAAAACTGGGCAATGGGGAATAGATATAACTCACTCCCATTGTGAAAACTTAGAGGACCAGTGCCAAAGCTGTCCAGAAAGTTCTAGTGTCTGAACTTGAGTTTGGGTCACACTTTGTATATAGCCTCTAAGCAGGCTAGCTCACTTATGAGAAGCCAGTAAGACTCTGAGTCCTCCTCTGACTGGCCTCCAGCCGGGACAAAACCAAGGGCCATACAAGAGTTAGAATTGCTCATGTTCTGAATCCTTGCCCCTGAACCTTCCAAACCAGTTCCTACCTCCTGTTCTCATCAGCACGACCTGTTGGTGCCCGAAGATGCTGTATTTTAGGGTACACTTTTATCGGGAGGATGGTGTGCTTCTCCTGTTGAAGGTAGACCAAATTTCAGAGACCTGTTGGGGAGGTGATAATATTAAATAAAGTCTGGCTAACAAGAATTGTGTTCTGGATGATGATAAGAGACAAACAGCCCAAAAAATAATTTATTTTTATCTTCTTTCTCTTTCTCTCTCTCTTTCTTTCTTTTTTTCCTTTTTCTATGATCTTGGTATGTAGTTCAGGCTAAACTTGCATTCATAATCCTCCTGCCTCAGACTCTGGACTACAGGGATTACAGGTGTGAGGGCCCCATGTCTTGCCTAGGTTGGTAAATTGTTTAAGAGGCTAAAAACAGGAACTTAGTGGTCCTTTTGGCTTTGTCTGGATGACAAGAAGACAACCAGAATCTTATCCTTCGTAGTTAAGTCATTTCTTAAGCACAAAGGGACAGAGTATGGGATGTGGTTTCTAATCATTGCTATTCTCAATGTCACAAGGCACACTGAGTTTCACAGTTCCCTCTCTCACAGCAGCAGATCCTGCTATTTCCAGGAATAACTTTGAGGGAAAGGCCATGGGGCTGCCCCCTTTAACAGACCTCACTATACTATGTGAGGTGCTGACAGTGTGATGGGCAGCAATACTTTAATTTTTTTTTTCATTTTACATACCAACTCCTCCCCTTCTCCTCCTACTCCCTCATCCACTCCGCTGAGGGAGTAATTCCTCCCTTGGGGAGTCAACAAAGTCTGGCATACCAAGTTGAAGCAGGACCAAGCTCCTTTCCCCTGTATCTAGGGTGAGCAAGGTATCCCTCCCTCTATAGTGAATGGGCTCCCAAGTCTTGGTCCCACGGCCAGGCCCTCCCCTGCAATAGACCAAGTCACAGAACTGTCACCCACATTCAGAGGGCCTAGTTTGGTTCTATGCAGGTACCCCAACTGCCATTCCAGAGTCCGTGAGTTCCCACTAGCTTAGGTCAGCTGTGTCTGTGGTTTTCCCAATCATGGTCTTGACCCCTCCCTTGCTCATATGATCCTTCTTCTGTCTCTTCAACTGAACCTCAGGAACCCATTAGGTCATACTTTGAAAACCTGTACTCCACAAAATTGTAAAATGTAAAAGAAATGTGCAATTTTCTGGATAGGTACCACATACCAAAATTAAATCAAGACCAGATAAAAAATTGAAATAGACCTATAATTTTTAAGGAAATAGAAGTAATCATCAAAAGTCTCCCAACCAAACCAAACCAAACCTCAGGGCCAGATGGTTTCAGCACAGAATTCTACCAGAATATCAAAGAAAATCTAATACCAATACTCCTTAAATTGTTCGATACAATAGAAACAGAAGGAACATTGCCAAACTCTTTTTTACAAGGCTACAGATACCCTGATACCAAAACTACACAAAGATGCAACTAAAAAGAGAATCGCAGACCAATCTTCCTCATGAACATTGATGCAAAGAGACTCAACAAAATACTGACAAACCAAATCCAAGAACACATAAAAAAAAAAAAATCATCCACCGAGCAATCAGGGAACCCTGATTGCTCTTTGGGCTGACGAGGGAGGGGGACTTGATTGGGAGAGGGGGAGGGAAATGGGAGGCGGTGGCGGAGAAGAGACAGAAATCTTTAATAAATAAATTAATTAATTAAAAAAATCATCCACCATGATCAAATAGAGATGCAGGGATGACTCAATATATGAAAACCTGTCAATCTAATCCACCATATAAATAAATTGAAAGAAAAAACACATAATCATCTCATTAGATGCTGAAAAAGCCTTTGACAAAATCCAACACCCCTTCATGATAAGGGTCTGGGAGAGAGCAGGGTTACAAGGAACATACCCAAACATAACAAAGGTAATATACAGCAAGTCAACAGCCAACATCAAACTAAATGGAGAGAAAATAAAAGTGATTTCATTGAAATCAGGAATAAGACAAGGCTGTTCACTCTCACCATATCTATTCAACGTAGTACTTGAGGTTCTATATAGAGCAATAAGATAACAAAAGGAGATCAAGGGGATGCAAATTAGAAAGGAAGAAGTCAAAATTTCATTATTTGCAGATGATATGATAGTATACATAAGTGACCCTAATAATTCTCCCAGGGAACTCCTACAGCTGATAAACACCTTCAATAAGGAAGATTAACAAAAATAGTAGCCCTCCTATATATAAATGATAAATGGCTGAGAAAGAAATCAGAGAAACATCACCCTTTACATAGCCTCAAATAACATAGAATATCTTGGGGGTAACTCTAATCAAATAAGTGAAAGACTTGTATGACAAGAACTTTAAGCCTTTGAAGAAAGAAATTGAAGAAGGTATCAAAAAAAGGAAAGATCTCCCAAGCTCTTGGATAGGTAAGAAAAACATAGTAAAAATGTCAATCTTACCAAAAGCAATCTGCAGATTCAATGCAATCCCCACCAAAATCCCAACACAGTTTTTCACAGACCTCAAAAGAACAGTACTCAACTTCATATGAAAAAAACAAAAAACCCAGGATAGCCAAATCCTGTACAAATCCTGTACAATAAAGGAGCTTCTGGAGGTATCACCATCCCTGGCTTCAAGTTTTATTATAGAGCTATAGTAATAAAAACAACTTGGTATTGACATAAAAACAGATAGGTGGACCAATGGAATCAAATTGAAGACCCTGATATTAATCCATACACCTATGAACTCCTAATTTTTGACAAAGAAGCCAAAATTGTATAGTGGAAAAAAAAGAAAACATCTTCAACATGGTGCTGGCATAACTGGAAATCAACATGCAGAAGAATGCAAATAGATCCATATCTATCCCCACTCACAAAACTCAAATCCAAATGGAACAACATTATGTTTAAATTTAGGAAACTGCTGTGCAATTGCTCTAGCTTGCAAGCTTTTTATAAACTGTATCCTGTCAGCTAGCATGCTCCAGATGGATGACTTGTTGGAACATCTGGGCTAGTCTTAAAACCACCTAGTCTTGTAACAATGTTTAACTGCTTCTGTTGTTCTTACAAGCTAGCAGGGTCACAAGACCAACTGCTGGTTCTGCTTCTGTCTGAAATGCTTGCTCAAGATGACTGAGGCATCTGTCAGAAGCCATTACAAAAGTTAAGCTCTGTTTGCACGTAGGCAGGATATGTGCTAACTTGACCCCAAAACTGAACCTTGTGGTTTTTGCCTTTATAAACCCAGACTAACACTTACTGGGGACACACTTTGAGAAACCCAAGTCTCAGGTGTGACCCTGGCCAGTCCTATCCAGCTCTGGGTGTTCAGCTCGATTCACCCTTTTCTGTCCAGCCTTGAATGCTGGGGCTTCTGTTGTACTGAGAGCCAAGACTTTGCATAGGCCCAGCATTTGGAGGGAGTCAAGAGTCCTCAACGCCTAGATTTCAACTGAGAAGCCTTGGGACTGAGAGCTGAGTGATTCGGATAAAACCAGCATTTGGAGGTGACCCCGGACAGGTTCTCAACATCTGAATTGTGGAAAAGAGACATTTGAAGCCCTCCCAGAGGTAAACTTCTGTCTGTAGCATGCACCTGTCTGTGAGACTCATGGGAAAGCTGGTCGCAGCATTAATTCCCAAGCTTGAGGGACCATCAGGACATCATTGGCCCTTGGTGTTTGTTTCTGGAGGTAGGGGTAGGCTTCCCAGAAGCAGGGGTTGGCCACCAAGTTAGAGAACACTGTCTGTCTGTCTGTGTTGTGTTATGTGGGTTGCTTTTTGTGTCATTTTTCTTTCTTGAAGAAATTGAAAAGATGGAACAACAACAAAAAATCTTCCACCAAGAAAGGCCCCTTAGTTCTGATGAAGTCTCATTTTAAGGATTTCCAGAGAGGAGCCAAGGAATCTGGAGAACAGGTCTATATAGGAAAACTAACTGCCTCTTGTTTCTTTGGTTAGCCTTCATTTCAGGCGGACTGGTCATGTGAAGGTTCCTTCAAATTTTCTCTTATTTACAGAGTGCAACATGTGATCTTTAGTAAACGAGGACACCTGGCCAGCTCCCCTACATTCTGGCCCGGAAATTCCTGGTAGAGGAATCTCCATCCTGGATGAGAAAGTACCAGCCAAATCCTTCCCCCAACGCCGCCATTTTTGTTTCAGAAGAAATCAATAATACCAAGGGGCAGGGCAGATTTCAGCTTCAAGTCCTACCAGCCCCACCTGAAGAAGATGTGCCCCCACTCTACATGCCTGGGGTACTAGGAAGGGAGAGGAATCTGCGGCCAGAGGCACTCCTGAGTCCTGCTCACACTCGGAGTGGGTCCTCCTACCAACCCAGCTTCCCGTCATTCACTGGCTCTGACTTTCAATATCTTCTCTGCCTGCTTTTCCTGAGGTTGTGATGGTCTTCATTTGCTTCCGTCTCAGGGACACACCCTGTAGCCCCTAGGCTGCCCACTGCAAGGCATTTCATTTGCAGCATTCTCTGATACTCCCCCCGATTTCCACCTCTAGCTATCCTCCCTTCAGAGGGACCCCATCATGGGGAGTCACGCAGAACAAGGAAGGCAGGAGGGGCCATCAATCAGTCAGCTATGGGCTGTGTTCTCTCCACTAGTGATCTGTGTACCTGGAAGCTCCAAAATCTCTGTGCTAGAAGTGGTGTTTTACACACCCCAACCGACTTGGGTGGACGGTCAGTAGCTACTTCGAACCCTCTTCACTATAGAGACGAGGGAGTCTGAGGAGAAGCTCAGAAGCTGGGCTTGGGAAACGATGGGAGACTGATGGCTGATCTGGTGACAATTGAAGTTTTTCCTTCCCGAAAATTAGATCAGGATCCGAATCCCCACAAAGGTAGGGAGTCTCTTAACCTCTTCCATCAGACTTTGTTGGGCAGGCAGTCTCTGGGCCTAAAAGAATGCCCCACAATTTCGTGCCCCACCAATTTGTCTAAGGTAGATCAGATAACTCAGGGTTCAGATGATTTGCCATCGGCTTCTCTGGAACGCCTCTTAGAAGTTTATAGTCTGACCAGGAGGCCACAGAAAACCAGAGGGCTATCAATATAGCTTTTGTTTCTTTATCAGCATCAGACATTAGGAGAAAGATTCAGAAAAGAGAGGGATTTGAGGCAAAGGTACGTAGTTAGAGCTAGTTGAGATTGCCTCCCTGGGGTACAATAACAGGGACACCCTGGAGGACGGGTAGACCAAGAAATTAGCTAAAATTGTGGCGGCAGCTTATCAAGGAGCAGGAAAAGTCCTGCATCCAAGATTCATGAAAGAAGGACAGAATTCAAGGGACGTAGATCCTGGGAGAGGTCTTAGGGGAAGAAAACCCGACCATTGGGAAGGCAAATGTCCTGAAAGGAGTGAATATTTTTAGTGTAAAGAAACCAACTATTGGAGAAACGAATGTCTAAGCCAAAAGCAAAGCTCTGCTTGTAGGCTCCAACTAGATACAGACTGGCAGGGTCTAGCCTCAACCACCCCTCCCCTGGAGTCCAGAATTACCCTGAAAGTGTGTGCTGGGGCAGGGTGGGTATTCCAAACAATTTCCTCATGGATATGGAAATGGGATTTTCCCATTTCCTTGGTTTTACAGCAGGCGAGTGAACCACTAAGTAAGAAACGCTGTAATACAAGGAGCTACCAGCTCACAAATCTGTTCTTGGACCACCAGAGAACTATGGACCTGGGAAAGGGGGTTGTCACCCACTCTTTCCTAGCCATGCCTGAGTTTCTATACCCTCTTTTGGGGTACGACCTGCTCCACAAACTAAGGGCAAAAATACATTTTTGAAAGGATGAGATAATACCTAGGTTTGGACTGCTGTTGTTCATAGGGTTAGATAATGGACCTGCCTTTATGTCTAGGGTTACCGAGAGCATTTCTGCTATTCTGGGGTCAATTGGAAATTACATTGTGTGTACTACCTGCAAAGTTCAGGACAAGTAGAGAGGATAAATCAGATCTTGACTAAGCTAACTTTGGAGACTGGAGAAGTTGGGCGAGGTTCCTTCCCTTTGCACTTCTTAGGGCTCTGTGTACTCCTTACGTAAAAGGTTTAACTCCATTGAAATCCTCTTTGGGAGACCCCCCTCCCATCCTCCCTCAAATGGAACTAGCTCCTGAAATTACTAACCACCAACTGTTCAGTCTGTACAGGCTCTGCAATTGATTCAGGACAGTGTGACCACCTCGCTTTCCAAGTCCACCACCTCATCCACACCTCATCTTCTAGCCAGGAGACAAGGTGTGGATCAAGAGACCCTGAGCTGAGATACCTGGACGCCGCTGGAAGGGACCACACCTCATCATCCTGATCATCTCCACGGCTGTCACGGCAGATAACATCCAGTGTCCACACCTGGATACATCGCTCTCAGGTCAAGCGTGACACTGGGAACAACGACCCAGCTAAAGAAAAGTGGACTGTCATCAAGACCTGTGAAGATCCACAAAAGACAAGAGAGACATGGGTTTTAACTTAATGGTGTTGTTTTGTCTGGCTATATCTCCTTCTGTTCTTTCCTGGAACCCAAGTTGGAAGCGCCCACCTCCCCGGGTTCCTATACCAACCAAACCAACCCCTAGGGCATGGAAGTTCCATGTAATTGCTTTGGAAAACCGCAACAAGACCATAGCCTCTACCTTCTGTCCAGTCACAGGATGTGCAAGTACTATCAGCCTCACCTTTGATATAAGGGACACCTGCCAAGGGAAATGTATAAACGACTTCTACAATGCTATGACCTCTCCCATATATGTCTGCTTTGTATATGAGCAGACTCGCTCAGACTGTCAGGACCCAAATTACGGAGGATGTCCACACTGGGGCTGCAAATATCATAGTACCTGGCCCAGATGGGGCGGAGAAAACCCTTCCAGACTCAACTCAGTTGATTGGCATACGAAGGTCACCTACTCCATCCCTGACCCCTGGAATGACAGATGGAGGAGAGGGGTCGTGGGTTTTGTCTATAGACATAATGAGAAGGATACAGCTTATGATGGGAGAACTAAGATACTCATCTTTAGAGCTTTAGCCAAGTTCACGCCTTAAAATTTCATTATTTGAATGCCATAACCAAACCTAGCTACTGTACCTGCCCTGGCCCTGTAGCTGGGGCTCACCGACTGACATCACTTCTTGCCACAACCACCTTTCTCTCTCCTTCCACTAACCCAACCCCTCTGGCCTCCTTTAAATCCCTAGTGGCCATGTTAACACCATATACTTGCTCATGAATGTAACTTACCCAAATGTTATGTCTAATTGCTGGCTCTGTATCCCCCAAAACCCCACAACTATGTAGGACTCACTATCTATCAGAGCCCCATTTCACCCACTCCCTTTGCTAACTGTCCATGGTTGTCTTTCCACTTGACCATCGAATTTATTAACCTAGACCAAATTCAAGGTGAGCGGGACCGGTTTTACTCAAAGAGCTATAATATGTCCAAATCCCCCTTTGAGAATAAATGCAGATTCACCGTAAATATTTCTCAGCTCCTAGCAGCCACATTGCCAGTGTTCCTTCCTTCACCGCCTGGCAGAAACTGTTTAGCTGTTTTGGACTGATGGATTATACCCATGTTTGTCTATCTGGCATATGTAGCAAGCCCCCAAACTCTGTATCTTGGTATCCCTGTTCGTCCAGTGTATATTTAGGATGGTCCAGCAGGGAGAGAGCACTTATATTCACAGAGTCTTCCAGTCCCCGGGTGCAGGAAAAACAACTTGCAATTCCCCTCCTCATCCCTCTCAATAAAGCTTAGGCTCAGCTACAGTAGAAGCTGCATTTGGTGCCACAGGAACAGCGAAGGCTGGCATTGACCTAAAAAACATAGGATGTCAAATAACCTAAGATCTATCCTTATTAGAAAAATATCTATCGCCAAGCTAGAAAAACAGCTGAGGTGTTTCTACAGCATAGAGCAAGGAGGTTATTGTATGGCTGTAGGGGAGAAATGTTGTTCCTATACAAACCATTTGGGAATTATTAGAGATAAATTGGCTGTGCTCCAGAAAAACCTTGCTAAAAGGGAGAAGGCCCTAAACCAGGGAGACAAATGATTCCCGTTCTCATTCTTAGGTTTCTCCTTAGGAACCCTGCTAACAGCTGTTATAGGGTCCTCAGCTCCATGCTCCTGATGAAGCCAGTCAGCCCCTGCAACATCAGTGTCTGAGCCAGATACATAAACTCACACTTGGGTGCCACTATACTAATGGCTTTTAGGTCCCAGTATGAACAGGTGCCCACCACAGAGTCAAGGCTTTGACCTAGGACACACCTCATAGGGAGAAGTGATGATCTACATTGTGTGTAAAACTCAGAACCTGCCGGGCACCTGCTCCAGTCTGTAAACTTTGTAAACTGTGTCCTGCCAGCTAGCTGTCCAAGATGAATGACTTCTTGGAATATTTGGGCTAGTCTTAAAAACTGCCTTGCCTCGTTTTGTCAAAATGTTTAACTGCCTCTACTTTTCTTACAAGATAACAAGTCACGAGATAAATGGCTGCTTCTGCTTCTGTATAAAATGCTTGCTCGCTCAAGCTGAGGCATCTGCAGGACGTCTGTTACAAAAGCTAAGCTCTGCCTGCATGTAGGCAGGATATGTGTTAACTCGACCCCAAAACTGTAACCTTGTGGTTTTTGCCTTTATAAACCCTACATTAACAACTGCTGGGGGCACACTTTGAGAGTCTGGAATCTTGGGTGTAACCCTGGCCAGTGACTAATAAAGCCTCTCTGCTAAAATTCATTCGTTGTCAGACTTGTGAGTCTCTGAATGACCCCAGACCCATAGCAGCAGCAGCAGCTGCTGCAGCCACCACCACTGCAGCAACTGCAGTCACCACCACTGCAGCAGCCACAGTGATCACCACCACAGCAGCAGCCACAGCCACCACCACCGCAACAGCCGCAGTTACCACCACCGCAGCAGCCGCAGTCACCACCACTGCAGCAGCCGCAGTCATCACCGCCGGAGCTTCCGCAGATCTCCTGGGAGCTTGTTAAAGGCTCAGCTCCCGTGGCCATAGTGAACTATCAAGGGGGTTGAAGGGTGACTATGAAAATACATCTCACTCCCAATCAGCTTCATGACCACAGGCATCTGCTGGCCACCCCCTTTTGCTTCTCTCGGGGTCAGGAGCTGGTTTCTTGGTAACCAAACCTATTCCTCCCATGTCTCCCTACTGAGATGGCATTGCAAGGTTGATCTATTAGTACTGCCTCGGCCTCACCACAGTCACCTGCGCTGAGGGGCCTATCGGCAGGTCTGGGCCTCCCTTCCTTCCTGCTGGTTCTGGGTAAAGGGCACTGCTTCAGACCAGGCCTAAGACACCAATATTTGTTAAATCTCCCCAGCTGAGTTGTATGACTCACTGTTCTCAGTGTCCTTAGAACTGCGGTTTCTTAGCAGGGCATGGCCACACAAGCAGGCGACTTCATCAGCTGCGAAACTGAGAGAAGAGAATGGGAAATTCAAGGTCTTCCTTAGCTGCCCATTGAGTTTCAGGACAGCTAGGGCTGTCCCGAGAAGCTGAACCAAATCCACAAGGCTGATTGGCACCGCCTAGCCTTCTACCCGTGTGGCCTTGTACACTCCCTAACATGACGTCACTTTCCTGTCAGTGTAACTTCAAGCTTACTTTGCAGTTACATAGTCTCTGGTCAGCAGGCCCGGAGCTAGTGTAAACTTCAGGGTAGCCCACCTTCAGGCTGCACATCTTCCCTCTTCTCTGCCATTGACAAGGAAAGCCTCACCGGCTCCCCGCTGCAATCTCTGCTTTAGCACAGTCTTGCTCGCTGCCAGCCTCGTGCTGCTAAGCTGTCCATAGCCTCCAGTTATTTTTAAAGCTGTCTTGACAAGCACAGGATTTGATTTAATTCACGAAAGTATTGCAAGCACTTCTAGGGACGGAGGAAGGTGAAGCTCTAGAACACGTGGCTCTTGGAAACGGGTTTCTTCACTGAGGATGCTGTTGGGGTTAGTGCCACCAGGCTCATTAAAGGCAATCATAGGCTGAAAAGGCTCAGATACCACTTCAGATGAGCTGGAACCTCTAACTGCTGGGAATGCGGGAACGGAGGCTGGAGAGACTTGTTGGAACACACTCGTTCCCAGATCCAGGATGGGAGACGCCTTTGAAGCTATGTCTATCAGGTTTGATCCTCCCAGGCCCAGAGATAAAGACAAGATGAATGAGATGTTATTAGCATTATTATTTATACTTAGCGGGGTTTAGATCTGGGACCTGCTTTGTGAAGTGCTCCGGGCACTACTGATTTACATGAATTTCATTTCTCCCAGCATCACTTCTGGGCAGAGGATAAAGGCTTTAGGTAGCTCTGGAAATAATCCCATTTCCTTTCATTTAGAGGCTCATTAGGCCGGGTCTAATGGGAACATACATCCCTTTAGAGTGTGGTCTTTATGGGAAATTATGTCTTTTACAGACACTTGTGTGAGTCAGTGACTTGGGACAGCGGGCTTTGAAGGATCTCTCTGTTCTTTTCCATTGAAAGTCTGTCTGTGGCAGAGCACAACCACCTTCAGCGTGAGTCAGAATCAGCGTGGAGACGATGGCTGGAGTCTCACAGAGTGGTTGGTAATGAAGTCTCAGGGTCACCAGCGCTGGCGGATTACCCCGTGGGAACAGTAGTTGTACAATGGAGTGGCCCTCACGGTCCCCTGGAGGGCATGTTGAGCCCACAACTGCTGCACCCGGTGTTGGGTCTCTTACTTGGTGTCTAGGAAGGAGAATTTGCATTTTCTCTTGTTTCTACATGACAGTAGGGTCCAGAAAATGTTCATCTTTGGGGTGTCATACTTTGAGATCTGCTGAAGTAGTACGCTAAATCTCTAAGATCTAGGATTCTGAAAAACATTGCGAGAGTAAGATTTCCCTTAATCAGCAAATTTCTCTTACTTGTATGCACATTCTCTTCACGACGGTTAGGCTGGGCTGGGCAGTCCGCATTTCTACCAAGTACACTAGAGGGTGCGCCATCTTCAGTCCGGTAACTGACTGGGTGCAGTGCCTTTCATGGTACGGAAGTCACCAGCAATGCATGTACTCATTTGAGTGTACAGCTCTGTGCAAATACCTATGCACGCTGTGTGCAGCCTCAGAAGACTTGGCTGTGTTACCACCACGAGACTCCCCAGGAAACTTACTCCCTATGCATATCCCTTCCCTAGTTTCCACTCCTGCCTAACTAATCCTTGGCAGCCCCCAGTCTGTTCTGCATCTCTGTAATCACGCGATTTCATAAGTGCTACATTGGTGGAATTACGTAGCACGCACACTTTTGTTGTTGGCTTTCTTCATTTTAGCATAAATTTCTTGAGATTAGTCCAAATTCTTTTTTTGAAGAACTTAAATAATTTAACATAATTATATCATTTCATTCCTCTCCTCTTTCCTACCGCTCCCGTGTCTGTCCTCTCCGACCCCGTCCATGACCTCCTCTTTAACCGTTGTTGCTACACGTACATATATAGGTGAACAGTCACGTAAGTACTACCTGTTGAGTCCGTTCAGCGCCGCCTGTACCTCTGTGTGTGGCTCCAGGGCTGACCACTCGGTGCTGGAAACCAGTCAGGGCATTCACCCCTGGGGAAAACTAATTTTCCCTCCCTCAGTAGTTATGACTGCCTAGGCTCTTCATCTCTGTGTAGGCCTCACGAGACTGTCCCCATTTATGACGAGACGCCAATTGCTGATAGAATTGTCCAGGTCTTGTTTGGGCAGCCATGTTGTTGAGATTTCATGGGTTTAACTTCCCTATCGTAGCTGGAAGGCACAATCCCAGAGCAGACTTCCTGGTTCTGTTTCTTGCAATCTTTCTGTCTCCTCTCCTGAGATGTTTCCTGAGCCTTGGATGCAGGAGTTGTACTGTAGATGTATCAACTGGGGATGGACACCCATGGTCAGTAGTTCTCTGTGTTTTGACCAGTTGTGTGTGTGTGTGTGTTGTAATGGTTTTGTCTTAGTTAGGACTTCTATCGTTATGAAGAGACACCATGACCATGTCAACTTTTCTAAAGGAAAACATTTAATTGTGGTGGCCCGCTTACAATTCAGAGGTTTAGTCCATTATCATCATGGCAGGAAGCAAGGCAGAGTTCAGGCTGACATGAAGTTGAGAGCCCTTACATCTGGGATCATAGACAATAGGAAGTGATCTGTCTTACTGGGCATGACTTGAGCGTGTATGAGACCTTGAAGCCCACCTTCACAGTGACACACTTCTTCCAACAAGGCCACACCTGCTCCAACAAGGCCACAGCTCCAAATAGTGCTACTCCTTTTGGGGGCCATTTTCCTTCAAACTACCACAAGTCTCCAACTGCGGCAAAAAGAAACTTCTTTAGTGAAGTGAGCTACACTTACCAGGCTAGGTTGGAGCACAGGGTATCTAGACCAAATTCTATGTGTATCCACGGTTTAGTTTTTCTTCTTGTTGAATATACCAGTGTGTGCTTGCCACTTAATAACTCGTCGTTGTTTTGTATTGTTGTGGAACGGCCAATTAAACCTAAGGCTTTGCACATGTTGGGCAAATGCTCTACCACTGAGCTATATTCTGAGTCCTCTTTTTAGTTTTGAGACAGGGTCTCACTAAATTGCCGGGGCAGGCTTTGAGCCACTTTGACTCAAATAGCTATCTTCCTATTTCAGACTCTCAGATGTCACTAAGCTCAGTGACCATTACTTTTTGAAGAACATTTGTGACATTTTTAGTTTTGAAATGTCACAACCCAAACTGCCGCAAACATTTATAGAAACAGGTGTTCTGTCGTTTGGAATATGTCTGACAGTAGATTGTTCAGGTTTTAGCTTTGCTTTTGTTTCTATTTATTGTTTTTTTCCTCAGATACTTATTTTAAGGTTTTTTTTTTCTGCTGATTACAGTGAAGTTTCATGTCAACAAGCTTTTTCCTTTTCACATTTCTAACAATTTGCTTAAGGAAAGAAACAAAAGCTCAAACCCACAAGAAATAAACATGCAAGAGCTTCAAAGCAAAAGGATTTGGTAACAGACATCTCCATCGTCAGGGTGTTAGCTATTTCTGTTGCAGTGATAAAACACCATGACCAAGGCACCTCAGAGCAGAAAGTGTTTAATTGGCTGATGGTTCCAGAGGGTCAGAGTCCATGATAGTGAATCAAAGGCATGGCAGCAGGAACAGCCAAGAGCGTACATCTTTGTCCCCAAACAGGGAGGAGTGTGCACACTGGGAATGGCATGGATCTTCTGAAACTGCAAAGCCCAGTCCAGTGACACATCTTTCTAACAAGGCCACACCCCCTAGTCCTTCCAGCAGTTCCACCAACTGGGGGCCAGTCATTCAACTACATGAGCCCATGGAGGCCATTCTCATTCAAACCACCACAGTCAGTAACTGTCAAAAAATATGAAATTATCCAGACTATTCTAATGCTCAGCACACATCAGCGTCATACATCACACTGCTAATGCCAGCCCAAGTTGCAAACTAAAGAAGTTACCCCTTGTATTTCTGAGCACACCTACCACCTAATTTGCTCAAGGTTTGCTCAAAGCAACTTCCAGCTTTCACAAGAAGGAATGTGTGACAAACTCAAAAGGGCCGTCTGCTTTGTTTCGGCACAGCTGTGCTCTGGAGTCTACACGGTTCCTAAGAAACCACCAAGGACTCAGCCAGCCAGAGGCAGTACACAGCAGCGTCCTTGGCCACCTGGGGGTAGCCTTGGTGATCGTGTGGCAGGTCTGTGTAAGTGAGGGCTGTGCTCCACTGCTACAGGAAGTAGACAACATGTGAGTTGACCACCAGGTAAATTTGGGAGCTCTTCCCATTTGACCTACGGGGTCACACTTTCTATTTCCTGTGAATGCCAACTAGGAGAAGGCAGTTGGGTATCCTGATGGAACCTCCATGGCAACAAAATGCTGTTTAAGAACGGTGTCATCTTATGTAAGTGAGAAAGGTCTGTCAGAGACCGAGAGACAGCAACAAGGAGTCAAGAGTTTGCTGTGTTTGGTGTCTAGGTTCTGTGTCTGGGGGACAATCTGAGTAATTTGGTCATGTCAACTGCACAGATCTTTAAAACTATTTCCAGCTACTTTCGGAATTTCTGGGATAATGACCCTCACACACAATCACTTCAAGTATTTTTGGTTATATGTGACCAAATATTTCTTGTAACCCTATGTGCCATTCTTTATGGAATACAAATTAATAAATACTTGATCAGCTTTGGGTGTTGGAACTCTGAAGTCTCTAGAACAGAGAATGAAGAGTTATTTCCTGTGTTGATTGGCTGATTCAGGAGGCACACACTCTTTTAGACTATGGAGAAGATAAAACCTATCAGCTTCAGGAAGATTCCCAGTAGCCCAGGAATTCTGTCAGCAATATCACTTTTTTTTTTAAGTGTTTGAACTGTGCTCTAAAAATGCTTAGAGTTGTCCCAGTAAAGAGGGGGGGGGGTCTCGCCTTTTCTTCCCAGAGCACTGGGGGCAGGATGTAAGAAAGGATGTGAGAAAATACGGCCACGTACAGAGACCGGATGTCATGTCTGCATGTTTCCAGAAATAAAGACATCGCCTGGGAGGTATGCGAGATAAATTCTTTCATGGCATTGTGTAATGTTCATGGAAAGATAGAAGCAGAGCCTTCCCAAGATTTGCAGCAGCAGCAGCAGCAGCAGCAGCAGCAGCAGCAGCAGCAGCAGCAGCAGCGTTAGCTTCGCAGATTATTCTTATAGACAGTATATTGATTTACGCATGTAGTGATCGACCGGTGTTTGCTTGGGTCCTTCCAGCCAACAGCGCCTGTGTGAGCTGAGATGTGAGAGCAGAGGTTCAGAGGGGTGCAGGCTTCTTATTGGAGGCAGAAGCTTCTTGAGATAGCTTTCATGACATCTGTTTCCGACAACCCAGGGAGTGTGAGAGCATCATACAGCGCTATTAATAGAATCTTGACAAATGTGTTATCTCTGCAGTTGTAAAGGCTGCATTGTTTAGCCCTCTTATGGTGAATAGCCTTTTGAAAGCATTGCTGTGTAAGCTTGAGCAACCACACTCTAAGCCTGAAGTTGGCTTACCTGATAAGTACCTGTCCTGCAGGCACGAGGACCTGATCCTAGAACCCTAGCAATCACACAGGATGCTGGGGCATCCTATGACTTCAGTCAGTGGGGGGAGGGGGTGGAGATAGGCAATCGCTGGAGCTCATTGGCCAGCCAGCTTAGTGGAATTTATGACCTTCAGGTTCAGCAAGAGACCTTGTTCTGAATGGAAAATGATCTATAACAGCTGTACTTTGGTTTGCAATGGATAAGTTTATTAAATGTATAGTAGGCAAAAATCAAAGCACAAACAGCAAGTGGCAGACAGTAAACCGTCATCGTCATATCAGGGGCTTATGATGATGGAGTACTTACAGCATCTAGTAGAAATGGCTAGGGAAGCATTGCTAAGCAACCATGCCAGACATCACGGCGGATGGTGGGTCCTGAGCAGACCCGGAGTCTCTCCGAATGAGCAGCAGGCCATAAGGTCTTGACATGGGACATTTTATACCATGAGATAAACGGTAACCTCTATGGAAATGGCTCACCTTCTAGCTGCTCTCAAGGGCACGTGTTTCTCTCCTATCTCCTATCTCCTTGTTACAGAGCCAGGGGCTGGGGTGCCCCAGGACAAGGAGTCCTTGAGGACACTTGGAAGAAACGTGGCTGCTTGTTCTCAGAGCCAGCTCTCAGGAAGCACAGATGGCACATGACACTTTACAGATATAATTCATATGACAGACCTTGTCTCAAAAGCTACAATGGAGAGCAATGGGGAGAAGATGCTCAGCTTTGGCCTGTCCTCCACACAAATGCACACACACACACACACACACACACACACACACATGCACACCACTATATTAAAAGGAAGTAGAAAATAGGTGAAAATGAACCAAATAAAATTTGCAAAGCTCACCAGAGATCCATTAAGGTTCACACAGTGTGTTTTATGCTGAGCAGCCCAGAGAACAGTCGGAAGCAGCATGGTGGTGCTATTTGCATTTCTGGCCCAGAAGAGTTATCTCTTTGTTAACAGAAATGGTGACTCGCTTTCAGAATGGAGATTTCCATGACATCAACAGACTCCTTCATATATCACATTCATTACTGCTTGTGACTAATCTATTTTGTCAAATGGCCAGGAAATAGACGAACCTGTGCTCAGCATTGCCATCAGGGCACATGGAGTAGAATAATTAATATCGTGGAAATGGCCTGACTCCCCAAAGCAATCTAAAGATTAATGCAATCCTCAAAATGTCTTCACAAAAATAGAACAAATAATCTTAAAGTTCATACAGATGAGAGGGCCAGTAAATATCATGACAGGCCCCTAAGAAACTCAGTTAAGGACTAGGCCTCAGTTCCTGCCTCTAGAAACTAAACAAGACAGTTTCTGAGGAAGACGGGAACAAAGGGCACCCAGTTGCTAAGGCAATGAGGACAGGAAGAACTTCGGGTACTGTCTGGGCCAATCCCCCCATTGCCTTAAGGCAACAACCAAATAAGGACAAAGTCTGGGACCTGTTCAGGCTCGCCCAAGAATGTAAAAGCTATAGCCTTAGCCAACCTCTGTTAGCCCTAACCAATTAGAAACCTACTAATATGATTGCCACTTGCATAAGCCAATCCAAGATAGGATGCTCATACTGCTTTTAGAATTCCTTTATTTGTATAAAAGAGCCTGCAAGATTCTCCCTGGGGGTTGCCCCTCACCATCTTTGCCTTTGTGTTAGATGTGCAACCCCAGCATGTTGGTGCTTCTATTCTTGGGATAATAAACGCTCTTGCTGATTGCATACATGGATGGCTGTCTTTTATGGGACTTCTCCAGGATCCTAACAACAGAAGCACCAAAGACCCCAGGTAGACAAAGTAATGTTGGGCAAAGAGAACAATGTTGGAATCACCACTGTAAGATTCTGTGTGAGTGACCCTGGCAGGAGGTCCCATTGCACGTGGGGGAACGTGGGCAGAAAACAGAATATGCCATGCAAAGAGAGCTTGCCTGTGGAGTTTATTTAAGAAGAGGGGTAAGATGGGAAAGATGGAGACAGAGAGAGAGAGAGAGAGAGAGAGAGAGAGAGAGAGAGAGAGAACAGGCAGAGAGCCACCTGCCTCTTCAGAATAATGTTGGGGGCAGGTGTGGGGGGGGGGGGGAAGGAGACTGGGAGAGGGGGGAGCTTGTCTCTTAAAGGAACCTTTGCAACTGTGTAGTGATGTAGCAACCCTAGGCCCCTGGGCTGGCTAGGGTTCTGCCTGGGTTCATCCTGCCAGGTGGCAGGGCAGGCCAGCACAATGCTAACAACCACCATACCTGATATCAGGTTAGACTGCAGAGCCACATTTTTGTGTCACATGGAGCACCTCAGGGCAGGGCACAACCTGAACACAACAGCTACACACTGCCCAGCTCTCCCACTCCATGTCAATAGAGCCCAGAAATATTTGTTCACTGTAGTGCTGTTCACAATTCCTAGGTTATGAAGCTAACCTAGGTGCTCAGCAACAGAGGGCTGGACAAGAAAAATTTGATACACACACACACACACACACACACACACACAAATGAAACGTCTTCAGTCATAATGGACCTTTGCCTTTTGCAATCAAATACATGAAAATAATCATATTTTCTCTTGTCTGTGGTTCCTGCGTTTCATACAGATATATAAAATTATGGATGTATAACTGACATGAACACACAAGTGAATTCTAGAGGAGAAAGGGGACTAACAGGAGAAAGTGGAAGGTAAACGGATGTGGGGCTTCTCAATGTGCAGTGTACATAAAAAGATTTACAGTGGTGCGACCCTGGCAGGTTCCATGGAGGGTGGGACAGACAGGTACGCTGTGCAGAGAGAGCTTGGGTATGGGGTTTATGTAATGAGTAAGTGGGTTATGGAGTGAAGAGACAAGTAGATTGATAGGTATGTAGGTAGATAGATAGATAGGTGGATAGATAGATAGATAGACAGACAGACAGACAGACAGACAGATAGACAGACAGACAGAGGAGAGAAGGGGGAGGGAGGGAGGCAGCGGTTGGGTATTCAGAAGAGGGAGGAACAGAGAGAGAAAGCAGGGGAGGAGAGAAGGCAGGAGATCAGCTTGTCTTGGCTGAAAGTGGGGGAGATTGGGAGTGGATGGAGCTTGTCTCTTAAAGGGACAGGGTACCCAGGTGACAGGGAAGGTCAGCAGAATGCTGACATTTCCATCTTTCTCTTATAATAAAAAAGCATGGAGTTAAGCAAGACAGGTTGAGGGGATGGAGATGCTGGGTTCTCAAGACTGCTTCCTGTTTATTTGTGGTTGTCAGAGTCTTGGGGGGTCTAAGAAAGCTGGGTGCTGGTCACATCCTGAAGTATCTGGGTGCTTCACTCCTGTCCAGGATTTGTGGTGTGTAACTGTCTGGTGTTTCTTGGACTTCGCAAGGTGTTGGCAGAACAGAGGACAAGGTTAAGTTTAGGAAGAAAAAATTCTTTAGGTTCTGGTAATTGAGGAGGAGGATGTCAGGACCAGGGAATTGAGAGAGGGTTGTATCTGACCTGTTGAAGGTGAATCCTTCAATTTGGCTCCCTGGAGCTGACAGGAATTCTTTGAGTTCGTAAAGCCTAAGTTTTAGACACATACTTTGTATAAACAGAAGCATGTTTATGCCAGGATGACTGTGACAGATGTTTTTGCACAATGAAAAGTATCTTTAGAAAACGACCAAATGGAATTTAAAATCTTGGTCTCACAGTGGTGGTGGTAGTACTCTGCCAGAGTTAGATTAATCGCTTATCAGCATTTTATTGATAATGTTAAGACTATGAAAGGCAACATGAGAGAGAAATTTGATAATTTGCATTTGTCCTCAGACCTTTATAATTTCCAGGTAATATTTTGCATTTGTCTATCTTAAAACACTTTTTAATTAGAACATGTTAAGAAGTTATACTGAAATTGTTTGGTGAGTTTGTTCTTTGTAAACTGACAAAACCTCTCAGCTGTCAAACTGCAGCAGAGGTCTTTGAGAAGGATAGAATTTTACTTGAGTTGAGTTATTGATTTAAAAAATGACAGAGAACTTACTCAATGGCTCCCTAGAGCCACTCCTCAGGGTCTTCCATGGTCCTCGAGGGCAGGGGCTTTCAGGATAGTATTTGTCCTTTGCTGTTAGAAGCAGGGCCTGTCAGGCTTTAGAAGATCCCGTGGGCTAGGAAATCTGTAGGAAGACTAGCCTACCTTGCCCTGAGCAACTAAGCTATCGATTCCAGCTGATTCTGTCCACTGTCTGGAGATCTTCAGGAGTTTAGATGAAAGGCAGTTTTGACCAGAGGTTAGCGTTTTCACCTGATGAAGTGAACTGCGGATGGACGCTGTTCTGTGCCCATAAGAGCTGGGCACCTCATGCCTTTCTCTTCTCATATCTCTCACAGAGGGCCGAATCTCCTCTCTTTCCCTGACACTGCGGAGTCAGAAACAGCCCAGCTGCAGGTAGACATTTTAAGCTGCATGCTAACCAATCCTGCTGCATGGCTACATGGGCCCTCCCTTTCCTTCCCAAACCTCTAAGAAGGGAGACCGTGCTTTGTCTGGTTGTCTCACTTCCTTTTCTATTGCCGTGAAGAGATACAGTGCCCAAGGCAACTTATTTTAAAAGCCTTTAATTGGGGCTTGCTTACAGTTCCAGAGGATTCCATGGTCATTACGACAGAAGCCTGGGGGCGGGCAGGTAGGCATACATGGCACTGGATCAGTAGCTGAGAACTTACGTGGGATCCACAAGTTGGAGGCAGAGAAAGAGAGACAGGGCCTGGTATGGGCATTTTGACCCTCACAGCCTGCCCCCAGGGACGACTCCTCCATCAAGGTCACACCTCCTAGTCCTTCCTAAAACAATTCCAACAACTAGAAACCAAGCATTCAAACAGAAGAGCCTATGAGGCCACCAAACTTGTGGAACCAGAAAAAAAAAAAATCCCCCTTGTTTCAGAGCCAAACCATAAGCTACTTCCAGTGGTGTGGAGAACTAACCCAGTAAAGCTCTCACTTGAAGACAGTTCCTCTAGGTGCTTCTTTCTGGAGTCCACCACCTATGTCCATCCCCAAAACAACACAGCAACAGCAAAGGCCTAGCAGTGTGTGATTTACTTTTGTCTTTTAAAAACGGTGAAACTGGGAGCCGGGGAGAAAGGTCAGCCAGCAAAGGGCCTGCCACGTAAGCACAAAGACCTGAGCTTACATCCCCTGAATCCATGGAAAAATCCAGGGAGAACAGCATCTGCCTGCAAGCTCAGGGCTGCCAGCGTAAGAGGCAGAGGGATCCCCGAAGTTAGTGGGCGAGGTAGCCTGGTGGAGTCAGTCAGCTTCACATTCAAAGGGAGACTGTCAGGAAACGAACCCAAGAGCAATTGAGGACAGATACCTGAAGTGGGCACCTGGCCTCCATAAACATGCCCACATGTGTGTACACACCTACACCCGTACGTGTACATTAACAAGTGTGCACGCACACACACACACACACTATACACAAATACAAGAAATGCTAAAATTATATGTATCCCGGAGAACTTTTTAGTGTTTGATTTTTTATCAACAAATATCTGATTTATAAACCTACTTTATACACTTATATACAGGGGGTAGTGTAAAATTTTCTTAACTGACAAGGGATTCCCCAGGAGAAAATTTAAGAGGTCCTAGTTAAATTGAGGGCACCCTATTGATTTGTGAAGCTCATTGATTTTACTCACACTGTTCTCCCTATTCTCCCGTGGAGCCATCTAGTAAATTTTAAACATTGCTTATTTATTTTATTTCTAAGTTCTGTCTTTTCTGTTTTCTCCTACTGTTTTGCTAAAGTTTTCCATTTTCACTTGTTCCAAAATTGTTCCCATGAAACA
The DNA here is from genome assembly GCF_014885135.2 of Alexandromys fortis. Taxonomy (NCBI): domain Eukaryota; kingdom Metazoa; phylum Chordata; class Mammalia; order Rodentia; family Cricetidae; genus Alexandromys; species Alexandromys fortis. The sequence goes on from NW_026067902.1 coordinate 7,662,006, forward strand.
CCTGAACACACACACACACCTTGGTTTTTACTCAGTTTCTGGCTTGCATTTCCTCCCTCCCAGGGCTTCCCTAAGGAGAACAGGGCTGGGAAGTACCAGGGTGGTCAAGACAAATGCATGTCTTTTGATAAGAACAGAAAAACCCTTTCCACAGTGCATGAGTTCGTATGAGTGAGATGAGTTCTGGAAAGTTCCTTAGTAACCACTGGATGGAAAGCTGGTTGCTAGGGTCATCAACTGGGAGATTAGAGGGTTGAAACTCAAAGCCTCACCCCCTGCTTCTGGGAGGGATGAAAGGCTGCAAGCTCAGCCTCAAAGGCTAGCCATCTCATCAGTCTATGTAATGATGCCCCATGAAAAGGACCAGGTTAGGAGCTACTTTTAGAAAGCCAATGTGTGGATATTCCTGGAGAATTTTAAAAATAGCAATCTCGGTGTCACACAAAGGAATAAACAAAGCAAAAGTATCTCAGCCAAGCAAGTCCCTTTTTGCAGAAGGTGTATACCAGCCTGAATAGCAGCACACCGAGGTTAACATGGCTCCGGCCCTTTATCCCTGATGTAGGTGGTGACTGCATCTCTTCTCACCTGCAGGAGCTCAACTTCACACTCTGATGTGATTAGTTAATTGGCACAAAGGGGAAGGAGGAGGCTCAGGAAACAGGTGCTGACTACTTTTGACTAAAAAACAGCAGCAGCAGCAACACCACCCACTTCTCACAAGTGGGGCAGAGAGAATACATCAACTCCATGTCCTGTCTTTCCACAAAAGTGGGCACATCTCTTTCACTGGCTCCTCGTCTGTATCCTTAGTATAACTCTTATAATAAGCGATAAATATAGGTAAAAAAATTGTCTTGAATTCTGTGAGCTACTCTAACAGCATAATTGAGCCCAATATGTGGTCATATCAATCCCCAATTTATGGCCAGTCAGAAGTGGAGGTGACAACCTACTACTTGTGACTGGAGTCTGGAGTGGAGGCATTTTCTCAGGACTGAACCTAGAGATGGAGTTTTTAGGACAAAATCCAGGGCTGCAGCCTCAATAGACTGACTGGCCATCCTTCCTGATGTACCAGATACGGATACAAATAATGGTGAAAAACAGATTTGTTCAATGTGGTTAGTGAGAAAACAGAAATAGACAAACAGGTCCAGTGTCTCTGCATCCACTTCCAGTAGTTCTGACACCAGCTTTAGATTTAAGCAGAGGAAGAATTGGAGCAGAGAATAGGAGCTATGCATGTTTACACAGTCCTGGTCACGGTGTGGTCCTGCCCATCCTTGCTCCAGCCCTGGTCCTGTCGTTGGAGGGATAAGGTGGTTCTTAGGAGGTGGTGCAGCTTTACCATCGTGGGTAGCTGCCATCTGGGCAGGGGATTTGTTCTGGGAGATTTGGCAGTTCTGGGAGTTCCAGGCGTTTAAGAGGAAAGATTAAGAACGGTGACATACGGTGACACACGGCTGTGACGAGTGAAGGCGATGGCGCTGTGGTATTCTGTCAGAGCCTGGTCCCTGGCAGACCTGACAAGATAAGTTCAGCCGCTCATCCTCAATAGGGACAAACAAAGAGAGAAGCAATAGCCATGTTGCCATCAGGCCGTGCCCTGCTATAAGGTACTGCACATTATATAAAACAGTGCTTTTCCCTTTCTTTCTTTTTTCAGGCTATGGCTTGCTCAGGAGACCCCATTTTCCAAGCAGATTTTTACTGTTTTGAGGGAGAATGATGACTGTAGCCCTGCGGTTGACTCATAAGCCTTACGCCTGTCTGGCACCATCCATGTAACGTAGATGAAGAATGACTTATTCCAGGGAGCAGAAAGAAAGCCAACTGCTGTGGCAAGAGCGTATTAAAATCATATCAGAAAAAGCAGGCCCAAGGACTTATTAGCACCGCAGATTGAGGACCCCATAACTGATGGACACTAACACTGTGGTGGCATGGCCTCACGTCAACCCCTCTTCTGATTCTGCTACTGGAAATTTTGAAGAATCCCTTGATGACCACCAAATGATACTGGGAAAAATCAGGGTTCTTTCTTGGGGTTCTTAGTCTCATTAATAAATTCATTTCAGAATGGACTCAAAGGAGCCAAAGAGATGGCTCAGCAGCTAAGAGCATGTGCTGTTCTTCCAGATGACCTGGGTTTGATTTCTAGCATCTACATCAGGGGGCTCACAACTACCTGTAACTCCAGCTCCAGGGCATCTAAAGCCTCTGATTCTGTGGGCACCTATACTCAAGCACACACAGACACACACACACACACATGCAAACACACACATACACATGTGCATACACACATACACATGTGCATACACACATACACATGTGCATACACACATATACACATGTGCAAACACACATATACACATGTGCATACACATGTGCAAACACACATATACACATGTGCATACACATGTGCATACACACATATACACATGTGCACACACATATACACATGTGCATACACACATATACATATGTGCACACACATATGCACATGTGCACACACATACACATGTGCATACACACATACACATGTGCATACACACATACACATGTGCATACACACATATACACATGTGCATACACACATACACAAATATACACATGCATACACACATTAAAAATAAAGTAAATATTATACATAAAAGAATGGACTCAAAGAGAAGCTTGAGGACAATTTATTGAATTTTAAGAGACCTCTACAAACACACACTACAGACAAACTATAAATCTCAGCAGCTACTGGGAGGAGAATGGAGGCAAAAGGGGAGAAAAGCCATGCTGTTGAGTTCAGCAGACATGGAGGTCAGACACGTGGCAGACAAGCAGTCACACGGTAGGGATAGAGACTTTACAGAAAGAGAATGAAAGTCCAGAGTATCAGAAAAAGCATTCTTAGGTTCTGACAGTGTCTGAGAGAAAAAGACAGAAAGAAGAAAGGAGAAATGGGATTTTCTTGGAGTCAAGACTCAGGTGGGCAGGCCCAAGGAACCTCATGGCAGCTTTTAGGCAGTGCTGGAGGGCAAGATTCTGGGAAGGAAAAAATATAGTATCTTATTAAAATAATTATTCTAGCTATCTCTTCAGTGTGGCTAGAGGTGAACTTGCCTTCCCTGCTTAGGGGTGGTCCCTTGGCAAGGTGATTGGCACTGCCCAACTGAAAGGCTGAATCGCTACCAAGACCAGAGATTCTCTTCCCTTAGTGGGCCTTGCTGTTACTCTAACAACACCCATTGCGTGTGTCAAGGACAAATAGTAGGGGACTCCAACAGTAGGGGCTATGACAGTAGGGGACTCTGTATGTGTCCCCAGAGCTTCAGTTCACTTTGGTGTGGCTTACTTCACAGCCTGCCTGTCCCCTTCTTCATCTCTGTGGAACTGTGTTTGAACCCCCATTTCCAGCCCTTGGACCATGGTTTGACCTTCCACCTTATATCCGTACACCACAGCTTTGCATTAAAAGAACTCTGGCTCTGGCAACTTCAGCAGCAGCTCCTACTGACTATTGTTGTTCATTATCTTTTTAATATAGATTTTCAATCCACTTTGGGAACTTTTAATCTCTGCTACAGACTCTTTAACTTACAACCATTCTATAAGCTACATACATGCATGCATGTATATAGACATGTTTCCTGTGTGCTGTGTGATATGAGAGCTAACATTAGTGATTCAGGCTTGGATGTGAGAACCTGCATTTATTCGTCTTGGTAAAATCCTCAAGGTAGGTGAGGTATCTGGCAACTTGCTGCTACCGAAACCACAGGATCTTGTGAATTTATTGTTGTTGCTTTTGACATTGTAGAAAGATACAAATGTGTTCATCTATGTTTTTGGAAATTTTGGTTTCTTAGTATTCTTTGTCTTAATAGTGTGATGACCAAATGGAAGGGCACAATGGCTTAAAATATTTTAATTCCTGGCAGGAAGGTTGAAGGGATAAGATAGAGGACACTGAGAAAGAGATTGCTCCATGAGGCCATGCAGTTTATTTAACAGCAGAGAGTGGGCGTGCTTGTGTGTGTGCATGTGTATCTGCCCTTTGCTCGCTGAGGACTCTGCGTTTCCAGACACCCAGGGAGCTTGCTTTACAAACAGTGATAGGAAGTGAGATAGCTGTTTGAACCCTGCAAAGGTCACACAGATAGACAGAACGTGAAGGCAGAGATGAAAGGTTTCTATACTGCTCTTAGTTACCTTGTAGACCCACGTGAGGAGCCAGTGCCTTTAAGCAAAAGCAGCTTCTAAATGCCTGTTTCAAACCCTTAATCTGCGGCGTCTTCAGGCAGAGAACTAAATGGGAGGGCGCCCAGCTGCTGCCTCCTGATCTGTTTATTTGGTATGTGTAGGAAAGCCCCTCTCACATCTGGTGTCCCAAGCACTGCACTAGTAATATCATAACCGTCCTGATAAGAATGGAGATACCCATTGCATGAAACAGATTATGCCTCTGAGGCCTCTGGAGGCCCAATTCTGTAGTCATCATGATTCTAGACTTCCAGGATTCATAACTGTGAAGGAGGGATAAGCTTTTGTTGATTTAGCCCCAAATCAGTTTGTGGGGCTTGTGTTGACCCCAGGGAATTAGCCAAGTTGGGAACTAGTGGCCTAGACATGAGGGATTTAAGGGGAAGGAAACGTGGATTCTGTGCTTCACAAGGTCCAATCAGCTCCCACTGATTAGGCACATGCTCTTCTGGGGGCAGGAGAGAAAGAAAAGGGAAAGTTTGAGGACCTTGGAAGGAAAGGAAACCCTGACTCGAGTCTGGATGAACATTCTCACCAGCTGAGAATTCCAACACAACTAAGAAAAGCTGCTTAAGGCCTTTCTCCCACCCCTGATGTAAAGCTATAATTTTCTAGAAATCTAGCCAGCAACCCCATTTATACTAAACACCTGCCTTAACTGCCTCATACAACCCCAGTGGCTCATGGTTTCACTGTATGTGATTACAATTCCATTCAAGGCACTTCTGGAGCCATCCCATAAACTCACTTATCAAAGTGGGAGGGGGACTTCTTCTAACCCCTTTGCGATATAACTTGGAGGTCAGCAAAATGGCATATGGCCAATTCTAAGACACTTGAATATGACTCTCCCTTGAGAAGCTCATACCCACACTGGGTATATTCTAATCTTATTCTCTCCCTCTTTCTCTTAACACCTCAGTTACATCTATGTTAAAACATTTTTTTAACAAATGATGACCAGTCTTTTAGGAGTGTACACCCATGTTCTCAAGAGCCTTTAAGTTGCTTTTCTATTGCTGTGAAGAGATACCATGACCAAGACAACTTATACAAGAAAGCACTTAATTAGGGGCTTGCTTACAGTATCATATGGTTAGTCTATGATTATTTTGCTGCGGAGTATCACAGCAGGGAAGTAGGCTTCACCAACAGGGGACCAAGCACTCAAGTGTGCAAATCTCTGTGTGCCATTCTCATTCAAATGCTGAAATTAGGTGTGTGTCTTCCTATTTTTAATAAACCCTAACTCTTCTTCATACAGCTAGCATTGAATTTTTTTTTCTGGATCTGGTTTCCCCTGAGATTAAGTCCCTAAAATATTAAAGGAAATCTTCAGGACACTTAGGGTGACAGTGTGGAGCTGTGTCTTGCCCTGCCACCCTTGATAAAATCTTCTTTGGGGGCTTGTCTGGGATCTCTCTGAAGCAATGCTGGTGACTTTTATGAACTGCTTAGCTGGTCTATCCTATTTTCAACTTGCATATATATTACCTTTGTTTCTCTGTTTCTGTTTTCTGGGAAGAAACCCATTTAATGTTTAATGAATGATACTGACACCAAAGATATAAATCACTTAGAATCAATCACATTGCATTCCTGAGTTAGTTGAATTTATGCATGGTTTGTCTAGGGGGACAACACTGTAAGATTGACCCATTGCTGTCCTTCCAAAATAGCCACTCTGAGACCCTGTCAAGGTGAAAAAACTCTGTCATGACATCTGGATAAGCTAACCTCACTAAACACCACATCTGGATTCCAAATACATTGGGATTAGCTGCTTCCATATCTTTTCATGGCCTTAAAATATTAAATACACTTCTTGCTCTTTGATACCCACAACCTAAGGCACCTGATGTTGTCCTTGCTTTAGCTGCTTCATGTAAAGCTAATGGAGTTTGGCAAAAAGAAGTGCTCCCTCAATGTTGTTCTACCAGTTTCTTTGACAGCTCTTTGCAAAGTCTAATCTCTCTCTTATAATTCTGGATTCTCTTAGGTGGTGTTTTGTCAAAGGAGCATCCATGAATAGCTGAATGTAGACTCCACATGTTTTCATTTCACGAAAGGTTAAAAGCCCAGCTTCTTAGTATATATAACTAGGTACTACTTATAAAGAGACACGCTAAGCACAGCCCAGTCTTAAGGGACCCCCTGGAGAGGTGGAGACATTCACTGATGAGCAAATGGCTTTAAGAGGCAGTCTCGCAGTGTCTAGTATATGAAATAAGGGCAAAGCCAGAGAGAACTAGAAAGCGTCATGGAAATCCAAAGTCCACACTATACTTGTCTCATCTCTTTCCTGTTTCCTTTACAACATTTTAAAAAAAGATTATTTTATTTTGTTTGTGTGAGTATTTTGCTCACATGTATGTCTGTGTACTGTGTGCACACCTGGTGCTTTTGGAGGTCAGAAGAGGGTGCCAGATCCCATAGGACTGGAGTTGTGAATGGTTGTAAGTCACCAATAAATGTGTTAAGGATTTAAGTATAATTGTAACAAACATTTTGAAACGCCTGTTAAAGAGAACTCGCTTCTCATTTGGACTCGTGAAGTAACTGAAGCAGGATAAAGTTATTGTATCCATGCCTCCGTTTTGTGCTGGTCTTCTTTCCTTTGAGTTACCCATTTACCTTTGTAGGTAAGTGTATTAATCACTGCAGGAAAGCTGAAAGCACAGAGATAACTCATCTTCTTAGACTTTGAGTTTCAGCAACAGCAGAGCCAAGCAGGATCAGTTCTCAGATGGAGGCAATTATGTGGGAGGAAAAGACTGCATCCTGTAGCAGGAGTGGCCATCTCCTATGGACAAATTCATCTAATAGAACCAGAGTTGAGACAGTGATCAGCCAGTTGACATCTTGACTCAGACTGTCCAGTTACACATCCTTCTTGTCTTCTATTTCAATTTTCTCTACTTAAAGGTCATGTTAGTACCTCAAAGATAGAACTGGGGCCATTGGACACCTCTATTTGTTACCCTAATATGACCACACTGACTAAACCTCCTCTCTGTCCATTGCCATTGCTTTGTCTCTTTAACTGTTATATTGAGACAGAAGCCAACTTGAGCCTGCTGGGGGCTATTGGAGCTAGAGCCTTCTCCTTAAAAACATTAGTTACACTACAAACTAAAAGGAATTTAGGCTAATCTAGCTACATGAACATTCATTTATGAGCCAACTTGATATCATGTAAACAACAACAACACATCTAAACAATACACAAATATGCATTGTATTCTGCTTTGGTCTTGTCAACACAAATCTGGACATATCTGGGAAGAGGGAATCCCAACTGAGAAATTGTCTCCAACAGATTGTATGTATATGTAGGCAATTCTGTAGGGTGTTTTTCTTGATTAATGATTGATATGGGAGGGTTCCGCTCACTGTGGACAGTGCTGCCCCTGGGCGGGTGGTCCTGGCTTGTATAAGAAAGTAGGTTGAGCAATTTATAAGGAGCAAGGCAGTAAGCAGCATTCCTCAACAGTCTCTGTTTCAGTTCCTGTCTCCAGATTCCTGCCTTGAGTTCCTGTCCTGATTTGCTTCAGCGTTAGAGCGTGACCCGAAACTATAGGAGGACTAGGCTTTCCTCCCAAGTTTCTTTTAATCATGGTATTTATTACAGCAATAGAAACCGAAGACAGAAATTGGTGCCAGAAATGGGGTATTGCTGTGACAAACCTGACTAGCATACAGTCCATGCATAAAGATAAATTTAAAACAAACCAAATATTTTCTAACTTTCATTTACATTTCTCACTTGATAGTTTTACGTTAGGCTGTTGATTCGATTATTTTTTTCATAGCACAAAGCACCCATTACTCCTAAGTCTATACTGCTAAAGTTATGATTTTTTCTTAAAATTGATGTAGTAAACTTAAGTCTTAAATATTCAGAGAATGATCTAAAAAGCAAAAACGTTAGAATACAAAGTTAGTCATGCAGATTTAGGTAATATCGTTCCCTATTTTAGGAACTAAACAGCAAGGTGATAGGTGTCTCTAGAGATAAAAGTTTCTTTCTCATCATTGTTAGCCAACCAATTTTTAAATTTATAGTAGGGAAATAATATACTCTCTGAACTTTGCTTGTGGATCTAGAAGGACAAAGGGCTTTCTTTGGGGCTGGAGTGGTGACTCTGCTGAGCACTTGTTGCTCTTGCAGAGGATTCAGGTTTGATTTAAATTTGCCAGTAAGAAAAGATAATGTGTCCAGGACTGCAGGACTGCTGGCTCACTTTCGCTTGCAGTTCCCTGTGTTTTCATACAATTTAGGCTTTTTTTTTTTTTTTTAAAAAAAAAGTGTTTTATAAATTTTGTAAGGAAAAAAATAAAGCAGAAAGGAATGGTGCAGGCTAGTTTTTATGTCAACTTGGCACAAGCTAAAGTCATTTTGAAAGAAGGATCCTCAGCTGAGACTTGCCCCACTCCCCACAGCAGATTGGCCTGAAGGCAAGCCTGTAGCACATTTTCTTGATTGATGATTGGTGAGGACTCAGATCACTGTGGCAATGCTACCCTGTGCAGATGGTCCTGGGTTGTCTAGGAAAGCAGGCTGGAGCATAAATAGGGCTGCACAGGGCTGCACCAGGTCCTCTGTGCTTATATTATGGCTCCCAGTGTGGTGTTTTCATGGGACTCCTGAGTGTGTGAAGGTGAGGGTCTTATTCGTGGGCCATCTCTTGTGCTCCTTTCTTTCCATTTGCTTGTCCTGTCCCACTTTGATGTATAGTTTTTATTTTATTTTATTTTGTTATGTGAAAGAATGAATGAGTGAATGAATGAATGAAAAGGTTGACAAATGAGCTGTCATTTATACCTGCTAAAAGAGGGAAAATCCATTTTCTCCAGTGGAGCGACATGAGGTACATCAACCACTTCAGGGCAGGTCTCGTGTTTAGGAGTTTCTGATCAGCATATAATGGACTCTACATTTTTTAATGTTTTTATTTGGTTACAGTTCTTTGTTTTTTTTGGGGGGGGTGTATTTTTACTTATTTACTCATTTATTGGTTTAGGGTGGTTTGTTGTTGTATTGGATTTTTGTTTTTTGAGAAAGAACTTAAAATTAAGTAAATAGGGATGGGGAGGATCTGGTAGACTTGGGGGAGGGGAAGAATATGATCAAAACATATTTACAGTTAAAAATTGTTTTAAATAATAAAAATATAATAAAGAGTAAAAAAGAGAGAGAAGAAAAGAAAATGAAAGAAAAGAAAGCAGGCTGAGTAAGCCATGGAAGGAAGGCAGTAACAGATTCCTCTGTGGCCTGTCCTTCTATTCCTGCCTCCAGGTTCCTGCCCTGGCTTCCTCAGTGATGGACTATTAGCTGGAGTTGTAATATGAAATAGCCCCTCCCTCCCAAGTTGCTTTTGGTCATGGTGTTTTATCAGAGCAACTAAAATTCTGAGACAGAAATTATTAAGTAAAAAAAGACATTAAAAATTATAGTCAGGAAATATATTTTTGGTAAGAAGATTAAGAGAAAAGGGAATATTTCCAGGTAAGAAATAATTTTAGTGGAAGTTCTGTCTTAAACTAAAATAATAATAATGCTTCAAATAATAGTAAAACGATAATGCCAATAATAATGATAATTCAAAATGGAAGGAGAGAGGTGAGGACAGAACCCAAATCTTGAGCATGGCACGGGGTATCCATGTAAACCACAAAAAGGTTCTCAAGAGTTGAGACTTTGTAAAAGACGGTCTGTGTGTGATTGTGTTTACTATAAATCCAGATTATTCTTCTTATGGTCACATTATCGACGATTCTTATTTTATTACTCAACTGCTCTATATATGAGGCAGAAACTGCAAAAGTAGGCAATGAGTCACCAAACACCTTCAAAATAATTTTTCAATGTGGCTTCTGGGGTTCTTAACAGCAGAAATAAAATAAAGACAGCCTGAACAGCCCAGGGGAGAAGATTATAGCCAAGGGAAGAGTGCAATTAATGTAACAGCTTTAGCCCTGGGGGAAGGATGCACTTCTCCAGGCAGACAACAAGGCTGCCCAGAGAAACCTCCTGCAACCAGGAGGCTTTTAAAGGAGCAGTGATCTCCCACAGCTGTGGGAAAGCCAGGACACTGGAAAAGGACTGCCTTGGTGGGGGTTCTAAAAACAAGGCACCCGGACTCTGCCCCTCTGCAAGAGAAGCTGCTGTGAGGGATGATGGTCTAGCTTTCAAATGGAATACCGGCCTTCAGTTCCCTTGATGGCTGTCCTTAAGGATACCACCCAAGGTTCCCTGAGGAAAACCCCATGGAGAGCTGGAGAGCTGGCTCAGCGGTTAAGAACACTTGTTGTTCTTGCAGAGGACCTGGGTTCATTTCCCAGCATCCAGGATGGATGGCTTACAACCATCCTTCACCCCGGTTCCAGAGGATCCAACTGGCATATATGTAGGACACATACATGCATACAGGTAAAACATTTATACACCTAAAGCAAAAGAAATAAATTAAGAACAAATCAGTGGAATGACTCAACCATCAGGAGTCAAGGGTAACTTGATGTAGCTGGTAAAAATGTTCATTTTTTGATATGGGGTTTTTGTTCTTTGATTTACTTGGTAATCCAAGTCAGTTCTAGACGAGTAACCAGTGTTGATGAGAAGACCCTAAAGTCCAAGGAACTTGTGCTGTCAGATCCAGCCTTGAAAATTGCTCTGTGTGACAGAGAGGCAAGCATCATATCATTGGGAGTGTTCATATGAAGGTCCCACACAGAATCTGTAGCCAACACAGCCAGTGATGTGGAATTCCCCTCTGTATGCTGTGAATATCATTGGTTAATAAAGGAACTGCTTTGGGCCTATAGCAGAGGTATAGGGGAACAGAGCTGGCGGGGGGGGGGGGGGGGGGGGGGGGGGGGGGNGGGGGGAACTAAACTGAATGCTGAGAGAAAGAAGGGTGGAGTCAGGGAGAAGCCATGGAACCACTGCTGCAGACACGCTGAAACTTTGCTGGTAGGCTACGACCTCGTGGTGATGAACGGATTAATGGAGATGGGTTAAATTAAGATGTAAGAGTTAACCAATAAGAAGCTAGAAATAATGGGCCAAGCAGTGATTTGAATAATATAGTTTCTGTGTGATTATTTCAGGAGTCTTGGCAGCTGGGAAAACAAACAAGCGGCCTCCTTATGACAAGCCAGGGTGCCTACAAACTGTAATAGCCTGTGATGCAGTTTGAAGCTGCAGACATGGCTCGGAGACCTCTTTCTCCAAATCAGGTGAAAGCCTAACTTAGGCAGAAACAGAAAATGGGTCAATACCACGCTGTTGTCTTAAGCACAAAACAATTAACGTAGCTCATGACTCGATATTTAGTACTCTGGTCACTTGTGTCTGTGGGGAGAAAGGATGAAATCTACGGTCCTCAAAGTTTTAAGGGCCTGCCTCTGTAGTAGCAGGAGGGGAAACTGAGTCCTCACCGGTCCCAGCCTCTTACAAAGGACAGCCACACTCCAAGAAAAACTGATTGTTTATTAGGTTTTACACTAACGCTTACACTAACAAGGACTGTTGGGGAAGAACTTTTGCACTAACTTTCCCTGACAAGTATTCTGTAATGTTTGCTGGCTCTCTTGGAAGCTAGGTAACCATCCAGAGCCAATCAGCTGACAGAAGGGAAATCACAGGGCTATCCAACTCTCTGCAATTTAGAGAGTCATTTGAATTAACCATAATTAACCATGAAGGTGTGATGGTACACGCCTTTAATCCCACCACTCAGGGAGGCGGAGGCAGGCAGATCTCTGTGAGTTTGAGGCTAGCCTTGTCTACAGAGGGAGTTCCAGGACAGCCAGGGCTACACAGAAATCCCAGAGTTGCTACAGAATCAGGGCGCTGTTGTTGTTGAGTTTAGAGGGAAATAGTCAGGGACCCAGTCAACTTTGATATAGGCATTTGCCTGCAACTGAGAGCTGGATCAGGGCCACCTGAGGGCAAATAGAAGAAAGTGTCGCATCATGCACCCCCACCCCACCCTCCCGTATTTCAGCAGTGCTGTGGTGGATGCTGGGGATCCCTTTCCTGATTAGAACCCAGAGCCCACTTCAGCAAGGACGAAAGTAGCGTTTCTTTGGGAGTGCGGTAGCTCCAGTGGGCTTCTAGGCAGGAGTGGAAACCCTGGTGCTGGTTGGACCTTTCGTCCTAAGCAATGGCTCCCTTGAGCCCTGCCCATCCAGCGCAGCCAAGGTTCCACAGAGTTGCCATTGTAGTCAGCACTGTGATCTCCTGCCAAAAATGAATCCCACGGGCTGCGTTTTGAATGGCGGCCGTTCCCAATCCCACCGCAGACAGTTTGAAGGTATTTGAAAGGTGGAGCAGGAGAGTTAACTTCCTAAGCTGCCTGGTGCCCTCCCCGCCTCTCCTCCCCCCGACCCCGCCCGTCCCGGACCGATGGAAACTACTCTGCTAGGGATAACAGGAGACTGGATTTGGATTTGGTTCTCCATCATGATTAAGCAAAACCAGAGCCGTTCCTTGACCCTCCCACTGCTTTGCGTTATTGGAGCAGGTGGCCCAACCGCAAGACCGGGATACTTTGAATGAACCGAAATGGTCATGTGTTGTATATGTCACCCGGGTTTTTCCCCCCCTCCTTTCTCTCTCTGCCTTAGTTTGAAAATCAGGGCAAAACTTCCGGAGGGAGAATGAGATCATCTTTTTAGAGAAAATGCTCAGCAAGTGCCCCCTGGCGGTTGGTTTTTAAATTTCATTCTCGATTGCCAATGGTTTGTATTTATGGAGTACAGTGTGCCCGACAGGCGTTATGCTAACGGAATATGCTTTCGGCGTGAGAGGAGACTCGGTTGTTCTCTAATGAGTTACTGTTATATGTCCCCAAGGAGTCTCCTGTCCCTGTTGTCCCCGCTGGGAACTGGCATGTGGAAGATCGGCATAGCTGCCCCTCTGGGCCAGGCTCCAGCCTTCCCTGTTTGTCAAGGACCCCCAGTTTGTGTTAGTGTGAGGCTTGGAGGTTTTGGACGAAGTAATCTGCCTACCCCTATTTGAGGCGGCGTAGCTTAACCTGAACTGGTGAGTCTGGAGCAGTAGAATCGTTGAAAGCCCCACATAGGAATTTGCAGTCAGGACTTACAGACAGAGCCTTATCTAATTCTTACAATTACCTGGTGTGGGAGGCTGTATTACTGCCCTTGCTTTACAGACCGAAGCGTTGAGGCTCAGAGAGACGCAGTAACCTACCCAAAACCACACAGCTAGGTTGGTAGGAGAGCAGGCCTTGAACGTGGGTCTAATACATAGCCGGTCGCTAATTACCGCCCTGGAAATCGTTATTCTTCTTCTACGCCCCTCCTCATCTTCGCTGCTTATCACCCGCTCTCCCCTCTGGGAGTTTTGTTTCTCCTGCCTTGTCTGAGCTCAGCCTCCAGTGTGAGCTCCTTCTTGTAGTCTGAATGCTCCCTCACAGCGTAGCTTTCCCGTGGCCATCTCCTCTCTTATAAGCCCAGCAGGCCCCTGGCAAGCCCATTACTCCTTTCATCCTGCTCTGCTCAAGATCCTGGGCTACTCAGCTGTCACCCCTCCTCTTGTCGCTTAGCGGTGAGTCTCTCTCCCCCTTGTCACCTCTGCCCAGTCCTCAGTGCCTCTGGTGTCACCCTCTCTCTCCAGACTCCGTAGCTGGCTATACCTGGCATGGTCACCGCTCTTTACTTATCTCCAGGGCCCCTGGTTTCAGAACCTGTTTTCTCAACCCTCTCTATCTCCCCCCAGTGATGGTGAGTAATTGCTCATGAGCCAGGGTTAAAATGAGATAGATGAAGGTTAACGCCACAGTACACTAAAGCCTCAGGGCTTTCTCCTCTTAGGTCTCATAGCTCCCCTGGCGGGGTAACTACTCCTGTCTTCCCCATTTTGCAGGTTGGAAACGGAGTCTCAGTGATAACTTGCCACCTACGGTTAGTAGGTGGGAGCCCTGGTATTTGAAGTCAGGCTGTCCAGTTCCAGAAAGCTTGGACAAAACCGCCACTCACTCTACAGTGTCTCGTGTGACATCCTGCTTACTACCATCTGGAGGTTGTCGCCAGCACAAACTGCCTCAGGGCCCCCTAGAATCCTGTGCCAATTTACACACCAAACATATCCCCTTCTACTGCTCTGTCTCTAAGCTTCTAGTAAAATGGCTTCTCTGCTGCCCGGAACACTCCTGCCTTTGAATTTTGCTACGCGGCCTCTGTGCCGAGGATGCCACCTCCTCACCGCTACAGGCAAGCTGGGGTCACGCTTTAAGAACTGTCTCGAGTGTCACAGCCTCAGTGAAAATGTCTAAGTTCTTTCCCAACCAGGCAGGGGTTCCTTCCTTTATGAATTCTCCTCCCTGCAGATGGCTTCGGTTAATAGGCCCACTCATCATTGCTTCCTTCCCTGCCTGAGTTCTGCTGTAGCTGCTGACAGGCACCCAAGCACCTTCCCTTCATCTACCCCAGCTGTCTACACTCCAGGAGCCCCAACAGCCCTGTCCAGTGAGCAGGCAAATGGCTGTTAGAGTTGGTGCTAAAGAATGCCGTCTGACTAGCTGGGCATGGTGGTGGGTGCCTTCAATCCCAGCACTTGGAAGACAGAAGCAGGCAGCTTTCTGAGACTGAGGCTAGCCTGGTCTACAGAGCAACTTCCAGGCCAGCCAGGGCTACACAGAGAAACCCTGTCTTAAAAAAAAAAAAGCTATGTGGTACCACTTCACACTCATTGGGATGATTATCACCAAAACCCTAGAAAATAACAAATGCCGGCAAGGTGTGTGTGTGTGTGTGGGGGGGCTGGACTGCTTACCCCTGTTTCTGAGAGTACACCAGCTCTTAAAACAGTATGGCAGTTCCCTAAATCGTTGAACAGAGAATGACCATGGACCCAGAAGTGAGCCTACTTCTGGATTCATAGTCAAAAATATGGAGAGCAGCGACTTAGAGGGATATTTTCACACTCTTGGTGAAAATAGGCGAAGTTTCTGTTAATAGATAAATGTGATAACAAAATATGGTGTATACCAACAATGGAATATTAGTCAGCCATAAAAACGCAGAAGATTCTGCCCAACACTACACGTTGGGTGAGTGAAACTGGAGGACTCGGCCTGTCTCAGATAGGGCACAGGCTGTGGAGGACGTTGTGCTGAGTGGACTCAGCCTGTCCCAGAGAGCACACAGGCTAGGCCATTCCCCTCACATAAGGTGCCTAGAGTGGCTAAGTGCAGAGGAGTAGAGTGTTGCCAAGGCGTTGGGTAGAGGGGACACTCGGAGCTGTGGCTTTTTAAGTATAGTGCTACTTCAGGAAGATGGGAAAGTTTTGGTGATGGGCGGTGGTGATTATAATAATAATCACCATTATTATAGTGGTATAATAATATGATTGTACACCATCTCCCTGGATTGTGCATGCAAAGACTGTATCAAATGGTGACCTACTTTCTGCCACTGTACCACAATTACAAAATAAGAGAGACTGCCATCTTGGCAGTAAGCTGTGTTGGAGCAGGGAAGGCTGGGGAGGAGGGGACATCTGGGGATACGGAGTCACTGCAAATGTCTCAAGGTGGCCATGGTGATTACACCTGGGGACCAGGCATGGCTGTGGCAGAGGACAGAGAAGTGGACCAGGCTGGAATCCTACCCCACCTCCTAGCTTTGGAGCTGTGGGCAGATCGTTGAACCTTTCCATTGGAGCTTGTTGGAATCGGTGCCTGTGTGGCAGGAGGATCTTACTAGGCAGTGGCTGTCACATGCTCAGCATGTGTGGTAGCGATCACCTGCTCAGAACATCCAGTACGGAAGAGCTGGGATCCGGTGGTCTGGGCTCCCTGATGGAGAGACTGCAGCATCTGGAAACTCAGCCTGTTTATTATAGATTTGAACAGGGAGGCGGGGTCGCCTCATGCAGCTAAATAAGAAGGCAAGGTTATTATATAGACTGTATTATAAACAGGCGGCTGGACAAATAGGCAGCTCTAATTGATCTCTGTAGGTCTAGTCTCTGTAGGGGAGCTGTCTGTACATAGGGGTGGGGGTGTTGGGAGGGAGAGAGCGAGGGTGGATGCTTTCTGTACACCCTAGCAACAACCACACATGGACCAGAGGAAGACTTTGCCATCTCTCTGAGCCTCATCTGGGGAAGGATTGGTTGCTCCCTCTGTTGTAAGGCATTGGGGTCATTGACACAGCCATGCCTGTGTCAAACCTGACACACCCAGGACTTACTTGCCCCCCCCCCCCCTACGATGGTGCTCAGAGCATGGACAGAGGTCCAGCTGCACCCAATCCAGCTGGGAATAGAGCCTGTTCAGGCCCTGCTGAGGCAGAGATGAACCCCAGAACTGTGTGTTTGTGGAGACCCTTCCACGGCGGAACTATGAGGTGCCCCGAGGCAGTTCTGTGAGTTCAGGTGTTCCGTGGTTAAGTTAGCTGAGTCCTCAGAGATCAGCTCTCCAACCCGGGAGACGCAGATCCCATTGGAAACCTTGGTCTGTGGAGGTGGCTGTGATTTCGTTGTCATGTGTTTTAGGCAGCCCCTTTGAGCAGCAGGGGGGGGGGGTAGCACTAACTCACAGAGCAGGCTGTGACCCAGCGGTCTGCACTGATTGGCAGAGCAGGGAGGCTCATGCAATCTGTCACGCAGTGAAATGACTTGATTGTCCCTCTTGGGGGAACTGTTCCCAGGAGGGGTGGCAAGGGAGGCGGTGAAATAGAGAGATAAGGTGGCCATTCCACCGATATCGCTGGGAAGGAGAGCTAAGATATGGTCTCCTTTGCATGCTCAAGTGGACAGAAAGAACAACATGACAACAATGAACACTGGCCACAACTTGGGAGATGTCACAAGACCACATGTTTTTAGAGGGGGTACCCCTGACGCATCCTGTCCTTGGGCCTCCCTCACTCAAGGACACTAACTTGGAGGGACATCAGGGCCCCATGACAAAGCACCAGTTCTACGCCCCCAAGTCCCAAGACCAAGCCTGTTCCTCCTGGGGCTTGAGATGCGGAGAAGGGCAGCTGATGTCCTGGAATAGGACACAAGGTTCCCTTCTTCTGTTCCAGGCCAGTGGTACACAGTCTACCGTGAAAAGCTAGGAGCAGAAAAGATTGTTCTTAAAGAAGGGGAGAGTGCCCCACAGGATAGGAAGTCTATTGGGGAAGATCTGATGTTTTGCAAAACCACCTCAGACATGGGTGTCTACTGTCAAGAGAGCTGTCATGGATCAATCACAGGCAGAATTTATTCATGACCATTACTTCTGCTCTGTAGCCCCAGGACAAGGAATTCACCTTTATGCCCTTTGGCAGCAATGGGGACCTCCAGTATGGAAACCACACAAAGAATGGGCTGAAGGAACAGCGTATGCAAGGGATCTAGGGGACACCGTTAGCTGTATGTGGCTGTGCTGGGGAGGAAGGCTTCTGAAGCCTTGAACATGTATTTTAATTGAGTTGAAATTCACATAAAACTAAGCATCATTAAAAAATATTTATTTTAGCTTATTGTATGTGTGTGTTGTGTGTGCCTGAGGTATGTATGCACACCACATGTGTGCAGGGCCCCGAGGATGTTAGAAGAGGGTGTCAGGTCCTCTGGAACTAGAGTGACAGGCAGGGTGCTGGGAACTGAATTCAGGTCCTCTGCAGGATGCCTCTAAGCCATCTCTCCAGTCCCTGACCTAACACGAGCTCTTACATGAATCTTAGTGTGACCACAGTGCCGTCAGACACCCCTCAGATGATGGTAGTGAGGCCAGCTGAGGAGGCAGGGGACAGCTGTCTGGGGAAGGGGTGAGGCTCAAGTGCTCAAGCCCCCGGGGATCTGGTAGAAGAGAGGGCCCAGGTTCCGAGATGGGGAGGAGAAATGCAGACGTGGGGCTCAAGGAGAGTTGCCATCCTACATAGGAGAGATCTCCGAGGGAGAGAACCATCAGCAGGAGTGAGGGACACCAGGGGAAGGCCAGGAGCCGGAAACTTCTGCAAAGGTCTGGAGGAGGAGGCTGGAGCTTCCATGCAAGGCCACAAGAGGGCGCCTTTAGGGCCAGACCTTCTATTTGTGCTGACCCGAAACACTGGGGGACGGGGGGACGGGGGGCTTTAGTGCATGGTCCCGACCTTCTCAGACCTTAATGAAGCTTTGCTACTTTCCACCAGGGGCCCCTATTCTCCATCTGCCTAGATGTATAGGAATGACATTTATTCAAACTTTCTCTGAACAGAGGTGCATTCTGGGAACCCAACAGAACAGCCATAGTCCCAGTGCCCCAGGAAGCCAGAAGAAGAAGGTGCCTGGCCTAGGCTGGGTTCTGAGGCCTCTCTCTGGCCCTCTATGAACTACACCATCTGCCGCTGGTCAGGAGACATCTGCACCGTATCTTCCCTTCCGAAGTTCTGAGTATCTGGGATGCGGAATCCCACCTCGGCTGCACCCTGAGCCTGCTTCATCCGTGCTTGCCCCCTGGACCTGTATTTCTAGTATAATACCTTTGTGTTGAACGGGTGGGGCAGCTTACCCGGGGTCGTGTAGATAGCGTCCACCTATGCCAATCTGGGTGGCTGCTATGCTGAAAGTCCCTGTGGGTAGGGAGGGCAGGCAGACTTCTGTCACTGTCTGGTATGAGTTCTAGGAGTCCAGCCAGCCCTGCAGCTCACAATGAGACTGCATTTGTTAATAGAAGTTTTTTTTTTTTAAACTGATTCATTTGGCTTTTAATTAGCATACAAAGTAATGGGTGCATTGTGTTTTTTTTCCCCCACAATACTCCATTTTTTGTTGCTCCTCCTTCCCTACACTTGCATGCCTTGAGTCTTTCCTCTCTCTGGTGGTCGGTCACCCTTGGAAAGTCTAGTATCCTTAAAAGCAGTTCCTCCCTTTTGGGCTTGAGAGATGATGGTTCAGTGCTTAAGAACCATCGTTTCGCCCCAAAAATGCAGAACTGAGGCTCCATCCCCCGCACTAGCAACACGGGGTAAAAATAGGATGAATGACTGCATGCTAGAATCACACAAAAGATGAGTGAAAGACGTGTACCAAATATTAAGAAAAATGGACATATCAGTAAAGTGCCTTGTATAACTTAAAAATAATTAAGTAGCTAGAGAGATGTTTCTTCAGGTAAAGACCCCTGCCTTCAAGGCTGGTGACCTGAGTTTGATTTCAGGAAACCTGAAGTTGCCATCTGACCTTCACTTGGTATATGAAGGTCACTTGCCGTGGTATATATGTATAAATTCATTTGCCTTGGTATGTATGTATACACGCACATACAAAACAAAAATGTAATTTTAAAATAAATTAAAGATAAACATAAAAAAAAGAACCATCGTTTCTCCTCCAGAAGGTCATATTCATGGCTGCTGCAAGTCCCATCTCTGGGGGAGCCAATGCATTCTTCCGGCCTCTACAGGAAGCAGCCTTCTCTCCCTCTCCCTCCCTCCCTTTCCCCCCACCCCTACACATAAAAATAAATCTTAAAACGTACACTATTTTTTAAAAGCAAAAACCCCAAAGCATTTTATATTCTTTGAAATGTTCCTCTTTGCACAATGTATTTTGATCCTATCCATTTTCTCCCTCCAGCTCCCCCTGCTGGCTCAGTTTATCACTGCAGAGACTTGACCATAGAGCAAGCCGCTCCTTCCTGAGCCCCCTGTGTTGAGCATATGCCAGCCAGTCTTACCTTCACCTCCTCACCCAGGCACATGTAGGCGGATCCACAGTTTGAATGTGTTTTCTTCTCTATGACAGATAGTTGACTATGGCTTCCAGCTTCTCACATCACTCACACAGAAGGGAGCCGTGTGTGGGCTTTTCCCCCAGCCACCCCATGTTTATATATGCATACATGCACATGACCAGTCCTTCCTACTTCATCTGAGGAACTGGCTACCAAAGCTTACATTCTGACAAGCTCCCTAGAGGTTGAGATCTCTGGAACTTTCTAGAAATCATCTGGCCTCAGGCTTGGATTCCATCTTTCCAGAGTACCCCGGCCAACCACAACACAGTCACCATCATGGCCATTGCTACAGCATCAGGCATTGTTGCCTACTGCCCGCCCGTCACTCGTTACCATCCCTGCGGCCACACCCACCTCCATATAACCACCTTCAGAACCGCCCCCTTTGCCAGCAGCATTACGAATCCCCGTCATCAGCACCTCCCACATATAATCATTTACCCAGCAAACATTGCACAGCTGTTGGGTCAGACACGGGCTGACTCGGGCACCGGGTATGCATCAGGGACAAACAGCCTCCCGAGAGCTTACACTTAAAGTGCTAAAGGGACAGTGCAGGAAGCCGTAAGAAGTAAATTATCAAAACCGCTAAAATTTGATACATACCACGGAGAGGAAGCAGAGAGTGGTAGCGGCTGGAGAGTGGGGCAGTGGGCAGGCTACAGTTTCGTATAGCATGTTCAGGGCCAAAAACGGAGTCACGGCCAGAAGGTGAGGGAGCTGACCGGGCTTTCGTCGTACTTACTGAATGTTAATTATTATGTGTTTAAAACTCGAAACACGTGATAAAGACCGCGCGGGACGAGTCTGAAATGGCAAGGACAGACCTTCTTCAACAGTTTTCAAGCCGGGCAGTGGTGGCGCACTCCTTTAATTCCAGCACTTGGGAGGCAGAGGCAGGCGGGTCTCTGTAGGTTCGAGACCAGCCTGGCCTACAAGAGCTAGTTCCAGGACAGGCTCCAAAACCACAGAGAAACCCTGTCTCGAAAAACCAAAAAAAAAAACAAAAAACAAAAAACAAACAAACAAAAAAAACAAACCAGTTTTCATTTAGGCTCTAATCAGATGAGCATTTATTTCATGATGCTTTGGAGGAACCTTGCAGATTTATTTTACAATGCTGCCCTCTAATGTTAAATGGGAGCAGGGCAGGGTGAGGAATTCAAGAGTTCCGTTTCCCACCTAGGTATCAGCATATTTTGTTAGATATTCCCAAGTATATAAAAATATTATGGAACAAATTTATTTTAAATTTCAAAATCTCACAGGGGTGAGGCCAAATTAAAAGAGACGAATCCACCTAAAATCCCCACAATTTGTAAAAATGTAAATAAAATTACATTTTATTAATTATTTGCGTTTGTGATATTTATGGACCTGGTGTGTCACAGACTAGGTTGGTTATTCCCTTCAGTTTACATTCATCTTCACAATATTTGATGAGAGAAGCGTTCCCGCATTTTATCTAAGGCTCAAAAGATCATTAAACTCCCCTATCTGGAATGAATATATGTATATATATATACATATACATGCACACACACACACACACACACACACACACACACACATATATATATATATACATATATATATATATATATATATATATATAGAGAGAGAGAGAGAGAGAGAGAGAGAGACTGTAACTAAAATGAGTTTTATTTAGTTCCAACCCAAGGGATTATATGGATGGGTCTTTCTTAAGCATCTAGAAAACACACATTTTAAATCTGGTAGTAAATATTAAGTAAAAACGGATTGCTGGAATACCCTGGATATTTGGGGGGGAGACAAGCCACCCATTCTGGAGGTCTATGCCATTTGGCATCAAAGACTGAGATTTTTTTTTTTTTTTTTTTTTTTTTTTTGGACAGTGTTTCTTTGTACAGCCCTGACTGTCCTGGAACTCAGTCTATAGACCTGAGATCTGCCTGCCTCTGCCTACTGAGTGCTGGGATTAAAGGTGTGCGCCACCGATGCTTTTTTAAAAATTAGAAACAAGGCGGTGAATCCCTAACAGTCTAGAGGTGAGGTACAAGTATGCGCTCAGAAAGAGGGAAAACACAGTGGAATGAAGCATTAAGGTGACGGGGACAAAGCGTCCCTATGGCTCGCAGGTAGACGAGAGAAAGAGGTGTGTTGTAGTCAACAGAGCTGAAAGGAGTTGGAGATCTGAAGAGTGTTTTTGACATCAGACATGGAGACGCAGAGTCTGCAGTGTGCCTGGCTGGTTTCGGGTCTTGCTTTGGTCCAGTATTTCCTCACTATGTTCCCTTCCCTATGTTTTAGATTGGTAATGTATGTCCCGTGCCATTACAAGCTTTGATTTTGATTTTATAGGGGATTACAGTTAAGATGTTGCACGAGTATCAGAAGAGATGTTGAAATTTGAACTTTAAAACACTGTCGAGACTGTGACTGACTATGGGGACTTTTGAAGTTGGACTAAATAATCCGTTTTGCCTTATGGTATTATTACAAGCTTATGGGGGCCAGGGAATAGAATGTGGTAGTCTGAGTGTGATTGAAACCCCATAAACCCATAGTGAGTGGCACTGTTGGGAGGTGTGGCTTTTTTGGAGTAGGTGTGGCCTTGTTGGAGGAAATGTGTCACTGTGGGAGTGGGCTTTGAGGTCTCCTATGCTCAAGATAGCATGCTGTATCTCAGATCACTTCCTGCTGCCCCTGGGTTAAAATGTGGACCTCTCAACTCCTTCTCTAGTACCATATCTTCCTGTATGCTGCATGTCCCACCATGATGATAATGGACTGAACCTCTGAGCTGTAAGCCATCTAATTAAATGTTTTCCTTTATAAGAGTTGCCATGGTCTTGGTGTCTCTTCACAGCAATAGAAGCTTTAACTAAGAGTCTCTCTTTTCTTTAATTGTTGTTGCTTATATATGTATAGTAGGAATGCACGGGCACACACACACACACACACACACACACACACACACACGCACGCACAATATGACCTACTCAGACATATGTTTTCAGGGCTGACCATTTGGTACTGGATAGCCAGTTGGTGTGCTCCTCCCTGGGGAAGACCAACTGTCCCGTTCTCAGCATTCCTGTTTAAGGTTGGGGCCTGGTGAGCTTTCCCTTGTCCTCATTAGCGTGTCTGTTTATTGGCGTCATCCTTGCTCGGGTTATGTTTAGGCAGCCATGCTGGTGAGACATTAGCTTCTAACATCCCTAAGAGGCACAGTCTCACAGCAAACTCCCTGTTCCACAGACTGTTAGAGTCTTTCTGCCCCCTCTCCGCAATGATCCCTGAGCCTTAGGTGCGGGTGTTGTGTTGGAGATGTATCAGATGGGGCTGGGCTCCACAACTCTGCATTTTGACTGGCTATGGATTTCTGTCGAGGTCTCTGTCTGCTGCCAAGAGAAGTGTCCTTGATGAGGGGTGAGGATTGCACTAACCCGCCAGCTAAAGGGCAATCTTGAGAGTGTAGCAGGGACTCTGCTGGTTTAGCTGAGCAGCAGTGGTAGGTTCTCCTCCAGGGCTCACATTCTCCTTCTCCGACTCAGCCAAGGCCAAGCTGCCAATCAAGGAGAGCTGCACAGACATGTCTAGAAGCCAATCTGATGGAGGCAGCTCCCAACTGAGACTCCGACAGTGAGGGAAGAAGAAGGACAAGAGAGAGGTTTGTACTCCCTAGAGAGCCTATGTTTTCCCAAACATACAAACAGGCTCCATAACTGACCACATACTGAGGACAGAAAACATTCAACTATTCCAGTAACTATTTCAGAGATCACATTTTTATCATAATGCATTAAAATTAGGAAGAGCCTGTGAGTTAGCAAGGAAAACATAATTAAAACCCTGACGAGGTTAGCCCCAATGCTGATTTTACGTATTAAAACATGTGAAAAAAAGTGGTCCTTACCAAAATATACTCAATTTTACAGTGGACTTGTTAGCAAAAGAGGAAGCAGGAAAATAAATCAAGTCACTTGCTGGAAGTGGAAATCCAGGGTAACCCACGAGTGGGGGAAACACAGCTTGCTAAACTGAGAACCGTGCTCTAAAAATAATGTTTTCATTACATCCCTTGTCAAAGAAAGAGAAATGATCTTGAAGCTCAACATTTGTCATGAAGGTAGAATATGAGCCTGAGAAGCAGGAAGCAATTGCAACACCCTGTGGCTTACTTTGAAATTATGCATACACACATATGATGATATTCCCAGCAACCCTGCTGAGGGTGAAGCATTCTCACTCACCCAGGGGCCCCTCACTGTCATGTGACATAAATCAAACGGTAATAAAGATGATTGGGTTATAGCATCACACATCTGCATAGAGGAATCTCACGAACACAAGCAAAAAAGTTGCAAAGACTTCGATGTGCTATACAGCATGGTCATTTCTTTAAAACTTAAATGTGCACAAGATGACGTTTGAGGGATACATACGTTCATGGTGATTGTACACACAGATGCACGGACACGGTGAGGAATAGATCTGAGCTGATGGCCAACCCCTAGGGAGGGGGTGGATACAGGATCCTGGAGGTGCTGGAGGGCAACAGTGTGCTTGGATTGCATCTTAAACCTGGATGATGAATTGTTGAAATAAGAGCGGCGGGGCTGCATCCCCAGCACCCCAGCCGCCTGCTAGCTCATGCCCAAAATAACAACACACAAACTGTATTCATTTAAAGACGGCTTGGCCCATTTCTATCTAGCCTCTTCTAGGCTAATTCTCGCACCTGGACTAGCCCATTTCTAATAATGTGTGTAAGCACCCCAAGGTGCGCTTACCGGGAAGATTCTAGCCTACGTCCATCCTGGGTTGGAGCTGCCTGGGAGAGCGGAGCCTGGCGTCTCTGCTCCAGAGAGCAGAGCTGTCGGGTCTGACCTCACTTCCTCTTCCTCCCAGAATTCTCTTCTGTTTACTCCACCCACCTATGTTCTAACCAATAAAATGGGCCAAGCCAGTTTCTTTATTAGCCAATGACCTTCCTCCATCAATGGATGTGTGAGGGTGTAGCACTCTCCTGACTGCACGGTTTCTGTGATTTTAGTGATCACGCAAGGCCACTGTTACATTGGTTGTATGTTATTAGGGAATAAGACACACAACGCAAATCTCTTTCAAAAGGCTTATAGGTCTCTTGATGCCTAGAAGTCTTGCTCTTGGCTGACTCTTGGACTTGAAGTGTGTACTGAGACTGATGGCTGTCCCTGGCCTGTATAATAAGCAAGGCTTAGTTTTTCTATTTGTGTGGGCTGCTTACTGGGTAAAGGGGAAAATCGGCTGACTCTCTGATGAACCTATATGCGGAGGTGTTACCTGGAAGTCTGAGGACTATCTGGCTAGGTGAAGCAAAATGTCATGTCTTGTATCCATTTCTACTTCTCTTCTGGAGAGTCAACCCACATCATGTTGGTAGAAGTATATAGTAGACTATATTCTGCCTCTGTCTATATCACATTGAGTTTATTAAAACCTACTTAGGCAGCACTCATTTAGTGCATTGGATGTAAACAAGATAGATTTTTTTTAAGATTTATTTATTTATTATGAAGACAGTGTTCTGTCTGTCTGTATGGTTGCTGGCCAGAAGAGGGCACCAGATCTCATTACAGATGGCTGTGAGCCACCATGTGGTTGCTGGGAATCGAACTCAGGACCTCTGGAAGAGCAGTCAGTGTTCTTCACCTCTGAGCCATCTCTCCGGCCCCCAACAAGGTAGATTTTGATCAGTGTCATACTTGAGTCAGGGGAAGCTGTGTATGGATGGGACATTTATAGAGTTAGAGTCTTCCCCCATGGATTTACCTTATAATTTTAGATGCTTTCGTTTCCCATCGAAAGCCTTCCAGTGAAGGGTGAGGAGTCAAGAACACTCTAACTACAGAAATCTCTTGAAATAGCTAACGAAAGCTTTTCAGTTGCTTTGGGCTCATTTTTTTTTTAAATGAAATCTTTCCTAACATATATATTTTTAGCTCCTACTCACCAAGACCCAGCCCCCAAACCCTTTCACACACATAATTACCTGTCCAATTGCTGTCACAGCGTTGTTATCAGCCGGGCTCTGCTGAGCTATGCGCGAGGAAGAGCGTGTAAAAGCGTGGTGATGAGCCAGGCGTTTAGAGGGTTTCTGCAAACCTAGGGAACGGGCAGAAGATGGTGTGGCTTCTCCTTTGCTAGAGAAATGCCTTGCATCTGTTTGGCGGCATATTTGGAGACTTCCCTCCGCCGACCTCTAATCTTTGTAATGATGGCTTATGTCCAGTATTTCAGGAAAGGAGATGGTGGGCTGTCTTTGGCAAAATAAATGTTTCCTGTCAATTATGGTCACTGAAAAGCAGACTCCTGTATGTCAGCGGGCAAGAGATCTGGAGTTGTAAATCTAAGCAAGGGATGAGTGCTGGGATTAAAGAGATGGCAAGGTGCTCTCTGTTCAGGGATAGGCCTTGGGAAGGTGGCTAGGTTCAGAGTAGAAACTTGGCGCCCTATGGACAAGGTTTTCAAACACCTTAGATAACCAAATATTAGCATTAATGATGCTCATGGCAACTTAGACATACTCCCAAGTGTCCGATCTTTTGTCGTGGGCTGGACGTCCCTTACAAGTTCCTCCAACTACCTGCCATTGCTTAAACCCAGGGTGCAGTGAAGGTTCGTTATATGCCAGCTTGACTGGGGGCCAGGCATTTGGTCTCACATTATTCTAGGAGTTTCTGTGATGATGCCTGGATGAGTTTAACATTTAAGTTAATATAGCAGATAAATCAAATCGCCCTCTAATGTGGGTGGATGCCATCAAACTAATGAAGTCGTGAACAGAACATTGAAAGGGGCTGAGGTAAGTGGAAAGTCTTACTGCTGGTGACCTTCAAGCTGGGACATTCACGAACTTATTTATTTATTTATTTATTTATTTATTTATTTTTTTGTCTTTGGACTTTGTCAGAAACACTGGTTCTTCTGAGCGAGCTTCCTGTCCTTGGGATGGGAACTGTACCTTTGGTCCTCCTGGTCTTTAGCTTGTATTGGAAAGAACATGTGAATTTGTCCTGTTACAGATATAGAGAAAAGGAATCAGTTACACTCCACAAGGCAGAATTCAAGAGTGGGAAAAAGAGAAAAAGCAAGAGTAGCTGAGTGTTGGGAACAAGGACAGATAGATGCTTGCAAAGACGAGGACGCGTATGGAACCCAGCCAAGTTGGTTAGGCTCTTCCGCAGTGTGGACCGCAGAGGGATCACAGTAGGGACGACCTCTGCGGATAACCTTCTCTCTCCCACTCCAGCTGCTCTGTGGTGAGCAGCTGCCTGCTGAGCCCAGAGTGAACCAACAACCAGTCCAGGATGCTCGCGTTTCGCGGGAGGAGCACCAGGTGCTGTCGCTAGGGGGCGCGCCAACCACGGGTACCAACAGCATAGTGCAAAATGTTCCCGAAGTTCTGGAACCTCCAGCTTGTCAAGCAGCAGGAGGGAGGTAGTCCTTCAGAGCACGTCAGTTTAGCCTTTTTCTAACCCACTCCTACCTTATCCTGCCCTTCCTGCCTAAATGAAAGTGTGATGGTGGGATTGGATTTAGATCGCGTGGAACCATAGGACAGACATACTTTCCCCTGCTCTATTCCTGGCCTCCAGGTTCCAGCACAAAACGTGGCTGTGGCTGAGGGACTGGCCTTGTTGGATCCCCGAGAGCTAGCCAATACAGACAAGTAAAATCCCTGGTGTGGAATAGACCCTCCCCGCAAGCCCACCCTGACAGCGGCCTCCTCTACAGGAAGGACCACCCACAAGTAGACCCTCCGCACCTCTGCAGGGGTAGGTCCCATCTGTGCAGGGAATACACGAGCAGGGGCCATAGACCCCGATCGCCTGCGGATCGGTGATGATCCCTCTCCGGCAGAACTTTAGAGTGCACAGCCAAACAAGAAAGGCAATTACGGAATTCCTAGAGCCACACCCCCACTTATATCCAGGTCAGAGCTAATGTCCCACCCGGCATTTCCTGGGCTCTCGAATGGACTGGGTGTTACACTCCTGTGGGGGAACTGAAGCCCAAACGGGAAATTGTCCTGGCTAGGATTGCCTGAGTAATCAACTATAATTCAGACACAACCAAATGGACTGAGCTGAGTCCAAAGAATCAACCAGATGGTAATTTTGGACAACTTATTTGAACAGTGAAGGGCATCAATGTCTCTATGTGCGAAACTGTTAAGTTATGGAATGTATGGTGTAACGTGGAGGGCAAGGAGCAGTAACTGGCAGGCAATGACCTGCCCTTGCCAATAAAACACAGACTTGACAGTTACCCTACTAAGACCAGGACAGTTCCTCCCATCAGAGAGCATTAATATCAGGAATGAGTAGAAATAAAATATGCAAGGTCAACTGAGTAGCTCAGTTAGAGCTGAGTTATCATTGTGAGAGGAAGAAAGAAAGAAAGAAAGAAAGATAGAGAGAAAGAAAGACAGACCCTCCTGGGAAGCTAGATTAACACCTCTCAGAGCATGAATCTGCCCTGTGCCCCAACAATGTTCCATTAGCCGCCAATGCCATGCTTTAAACTTAAACAAGAAAGGCAGTGTTTTGGGCCATTTGGAGTTGTACAACCAAAAACCATGGCTGGATAGCTTGTAAACAACGTGAATTCTTTCTCTTCGTTCTGGAGTCTGGGAAGTCCAGGATGGATGAATGGACAGATCCAGTGTCTGGTTTGGAGGGATGGCTTGCTGGCACACAACCAGGACTTTCTCAGGGGGTGACAGGACCGTTTCAGGAGTGCTCACACGACGGAATGGGCCAATATCGCAAAGGACTTCCCATTACTACAGCTCTAGTTCCAGTCAGGAGGTCTAATACCTTCTAACTCTTTGCAGGGCTAGAATTTAACACAAGAATTTAGATGTGTGTGTGTGTGTGTGTGTGTGTTTGTGTAAGCACAAACATTTACGATACAACATTCTCATTAGAATAATCAAAACTTCAAACTCAAAGCCCTTTTCTTTTTGCTTGAAAAACTTAAGATTTTGTACATTTTTAGGAGCATAGCAGTTATTCTATGCCTGTTTCTTTATAGCACCTAGCCCCAAAACCAAGCTAAAGATGAACTAAACATTATTTTGAACAAAATAAACGTGCAAATACAATCTATTGTATATATAGGTTGCACACATAGACTGCAGAAACCCAGGGCCTAGACTAGAGTTTGCAGCTCTACGTGTGTGTATTAGAAAAGAAGATGTGAATCTTATCAGTATGGGAACCTTGAGGAAGAAGAGAAATTTATATCTGCAGCAAGCCAAAATGAACCCCAACAAACACCAAACCAAGCAAACAACAATAAAAACAAAACACCAATGTGTAGAGAAAAAAAATCAATAAAACTAATAAGTTTCTAGCTTGCTAACTATGTTAAAAAAAAAAACCAAATTGTCAATATCAGAAGTAAAGGAGGGGTCTTCATTAAGGATGCCTGGATGTTGTACAGACAGCTAAGGACCATTGTGAACGACCTCACGTCCACAAACCTGGTAATTTAGATAAATGGACCACACATTTGAAAGATACTATAAAGCTCACCCAAGACAAACGAAGAACTTAACTGTAAAGCGCAACGCTAAGTCTGCTCTTTGCACTATTCGCTATGCACTATTCGCTCCTGCACCACGTGATGGTCCGCTAGTCTCGGGCAAGGGTCTGGAGATTTAAACACATACACAAAACGGAGAGACAGAGACACGGGGAATTGAATTCCCCAAGCATGCCCCCTTTATTGTGTTCCAGGGCAGCTTATATAGGGATGCTTAACCGATAGCAACGTCCCAGCCAAACCCACCAGAAACCACTCCCCTGCCATCAGGAACTCCTGAGGGTCTTGTGCTCAGAGCAGCTGCAAGCAGTGGAAAACAAGTTGCTGGAAATTCAGGGTCGCGGGGGGGGGGGGCATCCATAGCCCTCACACTTAATATGCCTGTTTTCATTAAAAGAGTTGAATTCTGTACGTTTTTTTAATAAAGATATTATGTAGTTAGATTTAAAAAAAAATCACACATTAGATCAGGCCTGCTGAGCATGACCTCAGTCCTTCTGTCTCTGCCTCCCCACCACACCTGATACTAGTTTAGAAATCAGACTTTTCAGTAGTCCTCATTGTCCGCTATGTTCAGTGAGACGGGTTTTAACCCAGGCCTTTTCAGACCCAGGCCAGCTGGCCTTGGTGAGTTCCCGATAGAACATCCCCATTGTCTCAGTGTGTGGGTGCACCCCTCGCGGTCCTGAGTTCCTTGCTCGTGCTCTCTCTCCTTCTGCTCCTGATTTGGACCTTGAGATTTCAGTCCAGTGCTCCAATGTGGGTCTCGGTCTCTGTCTCCTTTCATCGCCTGATAAAGGTTAATATTCAGGAGGATGCCTATATGATTTTCTTTGGGTTCTCCTTCTTATTTAGCTTCTCTAAGAACCCGAATTATAGGCTCAATGTCCTTTATTTATGGCTAGAAACCAAATATGAGTGAGTACATCCCATGTTCCTCTTTTTGGGTCTGGCTTACCTCACTCAGGATAGTGTTTTCTATTTCCATCCATTTGCCTGCAAACTTCAAGAAGTCCTTGTGGGTTTTGGTCCTATTGCACCTATTGGTTTTGTGGGAGCCTAGGCAGTTTGGATGCTCACCTTACGAGACCTGGATGGAGGTGGGTGGTCCTTGGACTTCCGACAGGGCAGGGACCCTGATTGCTCTTTGGGCTGAAGAGGGAGGGGGACTTGATTGGGAGAGGGGGAGGGAAAGGGGAGGCGGCGGTGGGGAAGAGACAGAAATCTTTAATTAATTAATAAAGAAATAAATAAATTAAAAAAAAAAAGAAATCAGACTTTTCCCCCTATGAGCCCAGAAAGGAACTAGGTGTGCTGACTCACAGCTCTTTAATCCTAGCACCCAGGAGGCAGAGGCAAATTCATCTCTATGAGTTCAAGGCCAGTCTGGTCTACTTAGTGAGTTCCAGGCCAGTCAGCACTACCCAGTGAGACCCTGTCTCAAAACAAAACAAAAGAGAGTTGAGAAAGGAGGAAGACTTTTTTTAAAAGGCAGATTTCTTTTGATGTTTCTGTTTGGAAATGTTTTGATTTGATACTAGAAACTGCAGACAGAGAGAAATGCTTTACTGTTTTTACTACGTGCAAGGAGAAAGACCGCAAACTGTAAATCAAGAAAAAGAATCCCCCCTGCTAAACACTCTGGAGTGGTCGTGATTTTCTTCTTCTTCCTTTTTAAATTGTTTTTATTGAGCTATGGACATCACCTATTTGTAAAACCGTGGAGTCAGACTGCCTGGGTTCAAACCCTGGCCGCCCCCTCTGTTGATTGCGTAACCACTGGCAAAATCACCTCTCCTCTCTGGGCCTCGACTTCCTCTTTTGTAGAATGACAAGAGCAATGCACTTGCCATGCAGAAAATGAGACAATCGGCACGCTATGTTAGATCAGACCCTATGACGGTGATGTTTACATAGGTCAAAGCTGATGAGCTATTGTCAGCTTCATGAGTCCACTGAGTATGGGTGTTACCCCTGGACGGAGCTACTCCATCATCCCTGAGCTGAGGAAATGTGAACGCTTTAGTACATAGTAGCAAATGTAGTGGTTAAAGAGTTACAAAAGAGGAACACACGGTTAAAAAGCTGAGCAGCACCGCCCTCATAAAAATGAAGACAACTGGAAGCCACGAGTGTTGGTGCACGCCTTTAATCCCAGCATCGGGAAACAGGCGGATGGATCTCTGAGAGCTCGAGGCCAGCCTAATCCCTGAGGACACTCAAGACTATTATACAGAGAAACCCTGTCTCGAAACACAAACCAACCAAACAAAAACCTGGAGACAATTTTGTCTTTAAAACCACCACAACTTTTCCTTAGTTCTATCAGAGCTTCAAGCAATGTTTGATTATATTCACCCCTTCCCCAGCTCTTCCAGACCCACGCCCAACTCTGTGTCCTATTTTCTTGTAATCCCTCAGGACCAACTTGTGTTCCCCAGATATTCTTGCGTGTGCTGTTTTCCACTGGAGGGTGGTCCATCACCCGCGGCTACACTCTTTAAGCTGTTTCTCCTTTCCCCAATAGTTAACAGTTTCCCACAGCTCTGCAGCCAGGGATGGGGTTGTGTACCCAACTGCCATCTCTCTTGTGCAATGATGCCTAAGCCTTGGTGGGGGTCGGGTAGGGTGGTGGGTATTAACGTTCCCTCTAGGGCTGTGCTTTCTATGATCTCTTATTCTCTGTACTGTGGCTAGTTGTTGGGTCTCTATGTTCACTACAATCTCCTGCTTCTCAGATGAGGTTTGGGGGTGTGCATTCATCTGAAGGGTGTTGTGACCGGGGTATGTGAAGACCGGAGAGACATGTATCCTTTCTGATGTTTCCAGTTTAACAGTCAATTCTGTTGCTCATGATGAAGAATGAGAGGCACTTCCATTTCCTGCTGGGGGTCTGGAATCCACACCTTCTATCCTTCTAGGAAGCGAATGGACAACAGAAAACAATCACGCTGGTCCACCCATGACTTGTACTTTAAGGAGTATATTTTAATAGTATAAGTCAATTTTTTTTTTCTAGGAGAGATGTGGATGGTGAGGTTTGCCACAGCAGTTTTCCATTTACTTCTTATTTCTAGGCTAAGGCTCAAACCCAGAGCATGCTGGGTAAGTGTTATACCACTCTGAGCCATAGCACAGCCCACACAAGCCCATAGAAATGTTAATGTCCG
The DNA here is from genome assembly GCF_014885135.2 of Alexandromys fortis. Taxonomy (NCBI): domain Eukaryota; kingdom Metazoa; phylum Chordata; class Mammalia; order Rodentia; family Cricetidae; genus Alexandromys; species Alexandromys fortis. The sequence goes on from NW_026067902.1 coordinate 7,694,761, forward strand.
ATGGGGAGATGATCTGTTTTACCGCAACCTTATTTGACATACACGCAGTCAGAAATGATTTCACACACAATTTAACGATATAGGAAAATACGATGTGACATTAAGAAGAAAATAAACACATGTACTTTCTCCAGCTTTTTGGAAAGCTGCTGCATTTATAATTACTGAATATGCTATAACCTCGGAAAACACTTATTTTTTTCCCACTCATTTATGATGCTTCCTGTATACACAGAAAAAGGAAAGTCCCAAATGCACATATGTAAATGAGTATATGTTTAAAATTATGTTTGTAAAGGAAAATAAGAGCATGAACTCATGTCAAATTGGAGACACATGAGGTAGAAGTTGCAGGAGGACAGAAAAGGAGAGAGGCAGGTGGAAAAGACTGTAACAAATGTCACAAAACTGCAGTTTAGCTACACTGGGTCCCTTCTCTGAGGCCTGGGCAGAGAGGCCTGGGGCACACTGTTGCTCAGCTCTGCTCTGTTGCTTCTCCGAGGGGCTGAGGGGCAGCATGAGGCTCCACACATCAGAGTCTTAGCATAGTTTGGACCCTAGCTTCACTCTGCAATCTGGCGAATTTTATGAAGCCTCCTCGGCAATCTTACATTTAAAGAATAAAAGACTTGGAATGACAAACAAAAGCAAACATATCAAAATACTCTCACCAAATGATTTTACAAAAACCCAGCACTCAGGAAGCAGAGGCAGGCAGGTCTCTTTGAGTTCAAAACCAGCCTGGTCTACAGAGCTAGTTCCAGGACAGGCTCCAAAGCATAGAGAAACCCTGTCTCGAAAAACCAAAGCAACAACAACAAAAACCAAAACCATAAACTGGTGACACAGAAATAGCTATGCATCTTTTTGAAGGCATCTTGTAGCCAAACCCAGTATCTAGGTAGCTACACTTCTGAAAAAATAATTCTGAATGTCAGTGACAGCTGCCACAGTCATCGGGAAAGCAGTGTGCAGAAAATAGTCCTGTTTTTTCAACCGAGCTCGTGGATACTCAGTTCTGACTGTGGGTCTTAGGTTAAGCTCCTCTAACTGTTGAGACCCCAGTTTTCTATCCCAGCCCCTCCAGGGCTTGGGGAACAGAGTTTGATTTGCTTATGTCCAGGAGCATAACTGTGCAGCAAGCATGTCTGTGATGCCTGGATAAAAAAAGCAGTGAAGACAAGCTGGGCTTTTTGGGCTCTGACTTTGTCCTTGCTTGGCCTGACCAGAATGGGAGAAGTTCCAGAATGCAGAAGGAGGATGGAAATTTTCAACACAGAGATATGAATGTACACACACGTCAAAAATTCCAATTCCTTAATTCCAGGTACATGGTCAGCTACTCGCCTGGCACTTGTAGGTTCTTCCTACTCTCTGATTGCCTTAGTCTATTTTCTGTTGCTATAACAGAATACCACAGCCTGGGTAATTTATAAAGAACAGAGGTTCCCCTTTGCTCATAATTCTGGAAGGTATCATGTTGCTTCTGGTAAGGGTCTCCTTGCCGTATCATAACATGGCAGAAGATGTCACAAGGTGAGAGAGAGCAACTGTGCTGATCCAGATCTCTCTTTTCACCAAATCACTAACAGAGATCTCATTTCAGGATCCCATCTAATCTTGATCACCTCCCAGAGACCTCACCTCTGAACACCACAGGAACATGCGTTTGGGTATTAAGTGTACAGCCTATGAACTTTTGGGGGGATGTTCCAACCCCAGTAGGGACTGTGGAACATCTGGTTAGTACAGGAGCTGGACCGGTGCTAATCCCCCTGTCTCCACTCTGCTATTTCATTCCTAACAGTTAGTGGTGTCTTTTCTCACATATCTAACTGGATCCAGGCTTTCCTGAGCCCTTGAGATCTACTTATTATGTTGCCTGTCACCTTCAGTGACTCCACCATGAACCATCCTTTCAAAGTGATCTGTGGGTGCCTTTCGCTGGGGATCAAGCAGGTTATATGTCTGCCAGGGCCCCATAGACGAATTACATCTGCATTGGAGACAATACTTCTTTGCAGAATGAAACTCTTTGTTCCCTGCAATGCCTTGAATTTTGTGCACTGAAATGAATTTTTTTTTATCTTGGCTCTTTCTGTGTTTGCCTGATAAACTCAGTTCTGTTTTTTTTTTTTAAATTTATTTTTAACTGTTTGATATCATTTTGTTTTAGGTTTGTTTCTTGGAAGCACCATATAATTTAAGTTTCTATTTTAACCTATAATTTGAGTCCTCCTTTAAAGACTTTTTTCTCCTACTTTTGTTGTTGCATGTATGCTGGCTCCCTGTTGAAGGCACAGATGAGCAAAGGGAAGGACCGAAGGATCAAAGTTACTCCATCTTCTCTCCTCAGAGGTAGTACCGTTTTCTGGACGAGGCTTTGCAGTGTTCCTGACTCTGCTAATTCTCTCATAGCTTTCTAGCACATCCTTCTTCCTGAACCACAGACTCGGTATCATTGCTCAGACACTGATGGGTGCCTCTCATCACGTCAGTACGCCTTTAGAGAAGCAGCAGTGTATGAGGCGGGCTGGTCTCCCAGTGCCTTTGAGGCTCCGAGCAGAGGTGAAGTGCCCTCTTCTAATCTACCATCTTATAACTAAAATATTTATTTATTTTATGTATAAAAAGTTTTTTTTCTGCATGCATGTATGCACACCACATGCGTGCCTGAGGAAAGAGGGCATAGAATTCCTTGGAACTGGAGTTACAGATGGATGTGAGCTGTCAACTGGGCGCTGGGTCATCTACAAGAACAATAAGTGCTCTTAACTGCTGATCAACCCCCGCAGCCCCTAACCTACTATCTTTTATAATTCTTCCCATATTCCCTTTACTCAATCTTCTCAATATAGTCCTGGAAAATGACTCAGGTTGCATTCAGTCCATTCACCATTTAGCTGAACAATGAGGTCTAACGGTGTCTCGTCTCTCATGTGATTTCAAATTTCCCGGAGGCCTGGGGGTGTAAACCAACAGTTGAGTATGGTATGGGCAAGGCCCTGGGTTCAGTTCCAGTGATTTTTTTTTCTCTTCTGAAACTGCACCATTTTAAAATTTGCTTAACTTTCTCTGTGACTGCTAAGTATTCCTCGCCTCCATCCCTTTCTTGTTAGCAGTATCTGCTAAGTTCCAGGGAGGAATGGATGCCGTATCTTGAAGGTCATCTGAAGAATGGTTAAAAAAAAAAAAGAGAGAGAGAGAGCGTGATCCAATGTGTTTCGCGTGAGCCAAGCGAGCTGAGGCTGAGATTGTTTGGCCAATGGATTTGGTAACGTGAAAGTCGCTGGTGACCTTGACAAGACTTGGGTTGTGGGAACAAATGTCTTATTGGAAGGGATTCAAATGAGCATGGAGGACAGGAAATCGTAGACTGTGACACAGAAAATGTTTGAAAAACATGAGTTTTTCTCCAGAGGGCCCAGAGAAATGTGGAGAAGAATGTAGGCTGGAGGAAGGGCTTTGAGGTGGTCAGTCTCTGGAGTGGACCTCAGGAGCCACTCCCCTCCTGGGGTCCAGGGGTTTGCATAGTCTCCTTTCTTGTTGTGTCTGGGTTAGTGTGCGTGACCTTAAGCATATGTCAGTCACGTGTGAGGGGGGGTTTACAAAAGACTGCCATTTCCAGGTGGGATGCTCTTTGTACCCCCACCATGCCTCGTTTCTTGAGAAGCAATAAACTGTACTGTGTGTGGCTGCACGGATCATTCCACCTGATGGGGGACTTATGTGTCAGTCGGTGAGCGAGGAGACTGAGCTTGACAGTAACCACGGAGATGAGTCAGCTTGCAGCTGAGCCTCCAGCCCCACGTGAAGCCTTTGCTGACAGCTCAGAGTCGTAACCAGCAAGGTGAGTCAAATCAGTTAGTTCGCCGCCGTGAGAGAATACGCAGGCTCCAAGTTGCTGACTCGGGACATGTAATACGGGCTGGTGTCGACTTTTGAAGAGAGGTAGAGAACAGCACAGCTGTGGGCTGACGGGAAGAACTGAGTAGTGCAGGAGAAGTGTTAACACAGGAGAGGGGAATGTTTTGGCAGGTGAGACAAGACGGTGCCCTTTCTGCGGCCCTCTCTTTGTCACGTCTCTCCCTGTCCCTCCCGTACTGCCACAATTTCTCTTCTGTCAGTTGGTTCTCACCTCTCTCCCACAAGAATGCGCTATGTAGGTTGAGCAAGACCTTGATAATTCCTAGACGGAGGAACCTGAGGGAAGCACCAAGGATGCAGAGCGAAGCTGGGAGATGGCGAGCCATCAGCGTGGATGCAGATGATTCTAGATGCTGAGAGCCCTCCTCAGCCACCAGATAGCAAGGAAATAGGCTCTCCCAATACCAGAAAACAGATTTGATGGGCGACTTGAAGGAGCAAGAGATGGATTCTGCCCTAGTATCTCAGAAGGAACATGGTCCTGCTGAATTTGAACATCTGACCCTTCCTGGCTCTCCACTCTGCTTCCTTTCTGCCACCAGATGAGCAGCCTTTGCCAGGTGGATGAGTGTGGACTGAAACCTCGGAGGTCGGTTCTGTTGGCAGGGATTTCAGTTGCTACAGCATTTTGACTACTGTGAATAGCGCTGTGGTAAAATGAGGTGGTTTTATCCCTTAAAGACCACCAGTTTCGCTCTCTACACTTTGTGGAAGTTTCTGCGCTGTCTCGTAATTTTCCTTTTTGGTAACAACTAAACCATTTGAAATTGTTACCAAGACTGGGCACTTTCTCCACATTCTTGCCAGCACTTGTTATCTTTTGATTTGTAAAATCAGCCCTCTCAACAAGGAGTGAAATTTCGGCTCCTTGTGTGGAAGGAGGGAGGGAGCTGGTGCATATGTAGACAGTGGCCAGAGGTAAATATTGGATGTCTTCCATTATTGCTTCCCCAATTTTTTTTTTTTTTTGAACAGAGTCTCTCGTTTAACCTGGAGCTTGCTTATTGGTTGGACTGACCAGCCAGCAAACCACAGGCACCCTCCTGTCTTTGCCTTCCTTGCACTGAGATTTCAGGTGCACTCGACTGTGCCCAGCTTTTTATGTATGAGGATCTAAAATCAGAAATCAAGTCTTTGTGTTATAGAACAAGCACATTACTGACTGAGCTTTCTTCCCAGACCCGGAAGTGCACGGTTCTGTGTTTTTGATTTGCATTTCCCTGCAACAGTGGTGTTGCTCATTTGTGTGTTTTCTTCAGAGAAGCAAATTTTAGAGATCTTCAGTAATCAGTATGATACTGTACACTTAAAATCTGTTGAGCAAACAAATGCCGTGTTGTGTTCTTATCACAATAAAAACAGACTTTGTTATTTCAAAGTCCAAATCTTATGATCGTGAGTTTCAGGGTTATGAAAATACTGTCTCAAACGTTTCCCCATCTGTGGGCCTGTAAAACTAACCACACAGTTTTCTGTCCCTAGCCTCAGTCCAGCGCTGAGTCCAGCATAGGAAGACAGCTAGGGATTGCTGGTGCACAGGCGCTGGTGTTGGCGGAGAATGGAAAGAAAAAAAGAGACAGGGAGGTGGATGTGGGGGAAACGGAAGGAGGGGGAGCTAGGGTTAGTATGTAAAATTAAAAAAATTAATAAAAGAAAAGAAAAACTGAGATAATTAGAGAAGAACAGCTTCCAGAGTCACTAGGTAAATCCCAGTCAGTCTTGAGTTTAAGCCTGGATGTACCCCGTGGCTCCTGGCTCTACCATACATGTGTGTGCTTGGTCTGCCCTAGAAGCCATTCATCTTTAGAAATACAATGCCAAAGGCTATTTGAAGGTTAGGAACCCGCTTCTTACGTATAGAATCTTGGGACTTTGGAAATATTTCGCTTTTCTCTGTTCATTTCAATTCAAAAATGGCATCTCTGCTGCTGTGGCTTCTCAAGAACTCTGCTGCAGGTGCCACAGGGGCTCTAAGCCAAATTCACATATTTCCAGATGATATTTCTACCATTGTGATTGCTGAGACATTTGAAAGATAAGGTGTTTTGCTTTCTAGAACCCCCTTCTATGAGAACTCTATATAGACAGGCACCTTGATACCTGGGGTGGGGGGCTTTGTGTGCGGCTGAGTACACCTGCCCTGTGGGGAAGGTGAGAGCTGAGCTTTTGGCAGGGTGGAATAGCCCTGGGCTCAGGTTCCTCCGCTCCACTCTGTGGATTCCCATTTTGAACATCTAGCCTCTTTTGACATACAAAGAGCTGAGAAGTGCCTAAACCATGCTTGCTCATTCCCCTAGCCTAAACCGTGCTTGCTCATTCCCCTAGTCTAAACCATGCTTGCTCATTCCCCTAGTCTAGCTTTCCTCTGAATTTTGCTGTAAACACTGTGAAGAAGTCAGGCATCACCATCAAACTCACGGCTCAAGAACCAGCTTCTGCTTTGCCCAGGACTGCTAGGCACGGCTTTATTAGCACAGTTTAATTGGAGCAAAATGGATGTCATGTGACATTTAGTACTGAGTTGTATGATATATTTTGATCCTATCCACCCCCTTACCCTCTCTAGTCTCTTCATACCTGCTGCTGCTCTTCACAGCCACAGGAATATGCATGAGCCTCAGTGAAGATCTCCTCGTGAGCCCGGATGAAGAGAGAGACGAGAGAAGCATCTTTGCCTGTTCTCCTTGTGGGCAGGTTTGTGTCAATGTTTTCAAGGAAGTCTTCTCTTGAGTACTCTGCATCTTTCCTCCTATCCAGTGCCCTCTCCCTTGTTCCACTAGCAAGGGGTTCTAACAGAACCTTTGAGAATTCACACGACGACCTGACAACTTGTTTCACAATGTGCTGTAATACACTTAGTTGAAACTTCCAGGTCGGGCAGTGGTGGCGCACGCCTTTAATCCCAGCACTTGGGAGGCAGAGGCAGGCGGATCTCTGTGAGTTCGAGACCAGCCTGGTCTACAAGAGCTAGCTCCAGGACAGGCTCCAAAGCCACAGAGAAACCCTGTCTCGAAAAAAAAAAAAAAAAAAAAAAAAAAAAAAAAAAAAGAAACTTCCACTTCGTTACCTAAGTACACTTGATTTGATTGACATCTGTCCCCCTCCACTACAGTCAGCCCCACCAGACTCCCCTTGCTCAAGCTTCAAACATGAACACCAAGGACAGTACCAGACTCACAACACGAGCCACAAACACTTGATTCCCTAATCAATGTACTTGAAACTTGAGTTTTGGGTCAGGAATACTGCATACAAATTTCTTTTATTTCTCCTTTACAGAGGTTAGGTGGATTTGTTTTCAACAAACCTTTTAAGAAAAGCAACATTAAATAGCCCCCCCCCCCCCCCCCCACAAATTGTTCAGATTGGCGGAATCCCAACTTGTTCCACACTTGTTGCCTTAATTACAATTAGGGCTATTTTCACATAGGAATGAGACTTCCCTAATGCAATTTACCTCAAAAATCCTTCAACTTCAAACTCAAAGAACAAAACCAGAATGCTAACACGAGTGCTTTTCCCTACTCACTCGTATCTGAAGTGCCCACCCTGGCTCCTCTAACTAGAACATCCGTCCTGAGACTACACAGAGGAGCAGGAACGAGGCTCTTCCTGTCCTAATTTTGAGGAGGTGCAATTGAAACGTCTGACTCATCCGAGTCATTTGTGGAGAGCGTTCACGTGTTCATAAATTATGGAACGTGCTGAAAGAGCCTGAGCGCTCCCTGGCAGGTCTTCTAGCATCTTTCCGGATAAGAAGCGAACCAAGATCGTCTATCTTTTCAATTACCGTTCCTCATTATTACCCATATTAAACAGTGTGATTCATGCCTGGCTATCAAGAGAAGAGAAGGATTTTAAGGTCAGACTATGAAAATGAGAGTGAAGAAAGGAGAGGAGAATGGCAGTGACCAAAACCTGGGGATCAATGGGTTCTTTCTTCCAATGCCTTTTTTATTGGGAGGTAAATTAAGAGCCAAAATAATTTAGTAAACACTTTTGAAATTAGCAACATTTACTGTGAAGCTTTGGTGATCAAAAACCAACCTGTTTTGATATAACCAAAGCCCCAAAAGTAACAGGCTAATATTCTATGGTGGATATTGAGGATGTGAACAGCATTGGAGTGATACTCATCACTACAGAAACAGCATCTTCGAGACACACCAGGGCTGAAGCACAGATGAACTCACAGAGACTCTGGCAGCATGCACAAGATGTGCACAAGTTCAAGTCAGACAGGGTCTCAGTACTGAGAGGGGAAACAGAGGGGAAGCAGACACAGGGTCCCACCCTAACCAAGAAACTATCTGCAGTTGATACCCATTGGCAAAGGGAAAAATCAGTTTTCTATTTGTGGGTTTTTTGTTTTTTGTTTCTTGTTTCTTTTCTTTCTTTCTTTTTCTTTTGAGAGAGAAAGAGAGAGAGAGAGAGAGAGAGAGAGAGAGATATCACAAATTTGGCTGGGTAGGGAGGTGGGAAGGACCTAGAAGGAGTTGGAGGAAGGAAAAACATAATTGAAATACAGTAATTAAAAACAAAAGAAAAGGTTTGAACAACTAGTGACTGGGTCAGAATGGGTGATCTGGGTATTCAGGACTCATCTTCAGTAGACAAAGTTGACCACAATGGTGAAGAAAGGTCATAAAAGACTGGTCATTTTCCTTACATAATAGCCCTAATAATCACTGAAGAAATATTTGCACCTCAGTTATGAATAGAATCTGCCTTCCTACCCCCACTCATGTTAGGTTTGGCTAGATAATTTGCCTGGGTCCATAAGATGCTTATGGCTGTGCTGACGGAGGCTGGAGCCTGCCCTTGCACACTTCCCTCTGTAAGCATATGGTGCACATACCCTGGTCCATCTGCTTGTCCACTGAAGAGAGACACATTGAGTTGACTTGGACCCTAGCATGGCCTGAAGCTGCGTTTGGCTAAGCATAATGTTAAACAGCTGAAATACAGATGGGCAGAGATAAATACTCGCCCCTTTAAGCAATAAGGCAAAGATTAGTGATTCCCCAAGGTTTGGCCATCTGAACCTCCCTTGTGGTGACATTTCTAGTCTCTTAGTTTTGAGTTTATGGAGTTCTCTCATGGTTCTAATTGCTTCTTGGCAATGGTTGTACCATCCGTATTACTACATGTACTACGGTACTACGCCTGTAGTGCAGAGTCTGCACTACAGGACCATTCCTGAGCTGGGCAAGGGCCTGGAGATTTAAACACACAAAGACAGAGACACAGGTCATTCTTGAAACAAGAATGCCCTCTTTATTGTGTACTAGAGCCACTTATATATGGATAGCCACGCCCCAGCCAAACCCACCAGAAACCATTCCCCTGTCATTAGGAACTCCTGAGGGTCTCATGCTCAGAGTAGCTACAAACACAGGAAAAACAAGTTGTTTTGCTCAGAGCAGCTGCAAGCATAACAGGTTGCTTACAGGAAATTCAGGGTCTGGGTCCACAGCCCCCAACAAATGGTGTTCTTCCTTCTTGCATGTCATTCTCATACCGTGGAGCTGTGAACTTGAACTCAAGGACTGTATCTAGTGACCTTGAGCTCTCTATGCTGTGCCCAGAGCACCTCCCAACCTTTCCCTGGTGCTGACCTAAACCTGTTACTAGTTCCTTCAAATTGGCTAGAACTCATTCATTCATTCATTCATTCATTCATTCATAATTCGTTAATTTAATTAATACTGTTTTCTATATGTCAGAAACTGTCGCTAGCACTTGAGAAACAATGTCTGATCTAATGGAGCTTCCATTATGGCCATAGAGATATCTAATAAACTTGTAACCAATGTCTTAGTCTTTCAAATAGTGTTAAGAGCTCCGTGGATTGGTTCTTTTAAAGATAAATAAGATAGAAATGACAGGTGTGCTGGCTAGTTTAATGTCAACTTGGCACAAACTAGAGTTATCTGAAAGGAGGGAACCTCAACTGAGAAAATGTCTCCATTAGACCTGGCTGTAAGACATTTTCTTTCTTTTTTTTTTTTAAATATAATTTTTTTATTGAAAAAAAAAAGATTTCCGCCTCCTCCCCGCCTCCCATTTCCCTCCCCGTCTCCCTTTTCCCCCCTCCTCCCTCTCCTCTCCCCCTCCCCCCACTCCTCTCCCCCTCCCTCTCCAGTCTGAGGGGCAGTCAGGGTTCCCTGCCCTGTGGAAAGTCCAAAGTCCTCCCCGCTCCATCTTGGTCTAGGAAGGTGGACATCCAAACTGGCTAGGCTCCCACAAAGCCAGAACATGAAGTAGGATTTTCTTAATTACTGATTGATGGTGGAGGACCCAGCCCATGGTAGGTGATGCCGTTGCTGGACTGGTGGTCTCGATTCTATAAGAAAGCAGCCTAAGCAAAGCCTTAGAAGCAAACAAGTAAAGAGAACCCTTCATGGTCTCTGCATCAGCTCCCACCTCCAGGACCCTGCAGTGTTCTGACTTCCTTAAGGATGAACAGTGATCTAGAAGTATACTCCACATAAACCCTTTCCTCCCAGCGTGCTTTGGTCATCGTGTTTCATCACAGCAATAATAACCATAACTAAGACATGGTTTCTAACATATTATAAATATTGAGTTGAGTTGTCAAATGACAACAGCTTTATTGTTCTTTAGGAAACACCAATCTAGTTACCATAGTGATTTATTATCTACATTTAGCTACATGTAGAATATGCACATTGCTCTTTAACAGGTAAAGACTTTATAATGTTTACATTTTATCTTTGAGCTTGTATTTTCATCTCACATGAACTTTAAATAATGTCTTAAAGGATTTATGCTTAAATATCTTTTATTTCCCTAGTATGTTTCTTTGTCAAATAGTAAGTTTATGAAATAAAAGAGATATTTTCTGTGCCAAAAATTCCCCAAATTTTAGAATTTCTTTATGAATCACTGTTATTATAGTTACCAGTATATATAATAAAAGATGAATATGTTATACTTTAAACAGGCAATGATCAGGCATAGAAATTAGATGCCACTGGAAACATTTCTTTCACTGAGATGAATAAAACCAGTTTTCCCCCTCTTAGTGTATATCTACATTAATGATGCTCCTTCTCACTCAACAATAAGAAGGTCTCAACAGAAACTGTAGCTCTGACTGACATACGACTACTAAAAAACCCTGTTTTCAAAGATAGATAGTGGGGAATGGAAGGAACTTCCTTATAACAATGTCATCCAGTTCTTTGAGCTCTTTCCTTGCAAGTTGTTAAAATTCTTTTAATGGTTTTTAGGAAGTTTTAATGACCCTCATTCAACTTTTAAAAACAACAACAATAAAATATAGACGCTTCCTAAGTTATAAAAAATTAAAAAGAAAAAGTTTGCTTAGCTATCAAATTCATCTACCTTTTGAGTTTCTGGGAAATGTACCAAAAAGGCTTTAGTAAGACTTAGCAGTGACTATTAATTATATTTATTTGTCTTTCACTTAAAGAAATTGTATTTAGATTACATCAAAATGATCTTTCATTATGATCAAAGTGGCTTCATTCCAGGGCTGCAGGGGTGAGTCAACATAACTCAAACAACAAACGTAATACATCACATAAATGGACTTAAAGACAGAAATCACATGACTTTTGTGGGAGATGCAGAAAGGCCTTCAGTAAAATCCAACATTCTTTCACGGTTGAAGTCATGGAGAGGCTAGGAATGGAAGGAGAACACAGAGGGAATCAATTTCATTTACAATAGCCACAATAAAATAAAATGAAATATTTAGGAATATACTCAGCTGAGAAGACAGAAGACCCCTCCAGTGAAAACCTGAAGACGCTGAGGCAATTGAGGAAAACATTTGCAGGTAGGAAGACTTCTCATACTCACATGGAGGAAGAACAGGGAATGCTGTTAAAAGCAATCTACACTTTAAATGCAATCCCAACCAAAACCTCAAGGCCAGTCTTCACAGATAGAAAAAGAAAACTTAAAACTTACATGGAAGCACAAACGAATAGATAAATAAAACAATTCCGAACAGGAATACTGCAGGAGACATCACCGTACTTGATTCAAATTATAACATAGACATAAAGACAGTATGATGCTGGCACAAGGCACACAGAGATTAGTGGAATGGAAGAGAGGAACCAGACGTCAGTCCACATGACTGAAGACACCTGATTTTAGACAAAGACGCCACCAGGAAATACACACCAGAAAAAGGACAATGTGCTGGGAGACCTGGATATCAACATATAAACAGGCAGAAGAGTGAAACGGTATCCCTACGTCTCACAGCGCTCAACTCCAAATGGATTAAAGTCCTCAAATAAGACCCGACACCCCAAAACTGCTAAGGGAAAAAGTAGGGGCTGCACTGTAGCAGATAGGTATGGGGGGAACTTTCTAGCTACGGCTCTGGTAGCATAGGAAGTCTACCAATTAATGAATGGGACCTCACGAAACAAAAAAAGTATTTGTACAGTGAAGGAAACTGTCAAGCAAGTAAAGAAACAGCTCACAGAACAGAAGAAAAAATTTTCATCACTTATAAACTTGCAGAGAATTATTGTCGAGAATGTTCAAAGGACTAAAAGAAAATAAAACAAACAAGCCAATAAAAAAATAGGCTACTCAACTAAACTGAGAGTTTTCAAAAGATGAAATAAGGTGGTTAGAAACACTCATGTTCAATATCCTTAGCCACCAGAGAAATGCAGATTAAGACTCTAAGAGTTCATCTCGCCCTAGTCAGAATGTTACCATCTATCCCAATTAATGGATGCTGGAGAGGATACGGGAAAATGGAACCACTATACACTGTTGGTAGGAGTGTAAGTCATGCAAGCACTTTGGAAACCAGCCTGCAATTTTCTCAACAAAACAAAACAAAATCACTTTAGAAATAATGCTACCACATGACCCACTTTTGGGCACACACCAACAGTTCTACATAGGCAGAAATTTCATGTTCACTGTGGCTCTATGGAAGTAGTTAGGACATAGAATCATCCAAGTGACTATAGGAAATCTTGCTTGCACTCACTACAGATAGTACAGAGAGCTTCTCCAGGCCAGAACCACCCATGTGCAGCCCAGTTCAAAGAGCTGATCTCCAGAATCATGAGCCAAAGAAATGATATTGCTTCAGTATGCTAGGTTTGGGGTGGCTTGCTGCACAGAAATAGATACCTAACACAGTGATCCCAGGAAGACATCTATTTTGTGCCTCAGTTTCCCCTAGGTAAAAAAGAAACAAATTATAATTTTTATGAGTTACTATGATGATATAGAGAATCTATGCTTAAAAGCTTAGCATGCTTCTTAATAATGACTAATGATTTAATACAAGTTGCTGTTGTTATTGCCAGCTTGAGCATGACAAGGCTACAGGTTATGATGTGATACACAAGGGGTATTTAAAGTCCCTCCAGATGCATTGTTCATATACAGAGGAGGGAAATGACTTAGTGATTGTATCTACACAGAGTAAGCACTTGGGAGAAAGTCAGCCAGTCTTCCCAGTGAGTTCTCCAATTTTAAGGTTTATAAATCTCAGTTTTTCTCCATTTTTGAGTTTTCTGGAAACTAGGCTAGCCTGTTGTAATGACTGTTCTTGATTGCCAACTTGAATACATCTGGAATTAACTAAACCCCAAGCAGCTGTGTGTACCTGTGAGGAACCTTTCTTGTTCAAATCTTTTGAAATGGGAAGATCTGCCTTTAATCTAGGCCACATCTTTGGCTGGACATGGAAGGTGGAAGCTTTTGCTTTCTGCCTGCTTGTTCTCACTCTTGTTGGCAAGTCCATTCCTTCACTCTCATTAGAGCCTACTCTTTCGAGATTCCAGCATATACTGAAGACCAGCAACCACCTAGCCTCAGAGCAAACAACTACTATATTCTTAGACTTACCATTGGTAGACAGCCATTGCTGAATATATATATCTTATTGATGTGGAGAGACACCATGACCACAGCAACTCTTATAAAGGAAAGCATTTAATTTGGGCTTGCTTACAGTTTTAGTCCATTGTCATCACTGGCATGCAGGCAGATATGCTGGATAAGGAACTGAGAATTCTATATCTGGATCCAAAGACAGTATGAAGAGAAAAAGATCACTGGGCCTGGCTTAAGCATTCAAAACCTCAAAGCCCACCCCAGTGCCATACTTCCTTCAACAAGGTCACACCTACTAATCTCTCTCAGATAGAATCCACTCCCTAATGACCAAGCACTGAAATATTTGAGCCTGGGGATTGGTTCTATTTAAACTAACACACACACACACACACACACATGAATATATATGCATATATTTACTAATTCTATCAACTCTGTTCCTCTAGAGAACCCTGACGAACACACCTATGTTTATATCTATGTTCTCAGTGGACATGGTGGATGAACCTCTTCTTTACTAAGGATTGTAGGAACTCCACCATTTGAGCACAAAAATCTATTCTACAGTATAAGAGGATATGATGATATTTAGCTACTAACCGTGCTCTGACTACTTTTAATAAACTGATTCTGTTCAGCTTACAGTTTTACACCTGCTGATAGCTTTACACAGGTAAAATGAAGTCCAATGCATCTTGCAGACTGAAATAGTACCAATCTAGCTGTGGATAGGTCTTAATCAAAAGTAAGAAATTAACTGTCATAGCCTAGTAATTACCAAACAGGAATGAGATTCATAAAAATTACTACCAGCTAGAATCCAATTTTAAATTCTTTTTTTGGCCTTAGCCTCTGATTCATGAGCCAATTATAAATGGCTTCAGGAGAATTTAGTGCCAGCCCTTGTCCAAGTAAAATCTCACCCTTTGTTTAGGTAGGTAATGGGGGCTACACCAGCAGGTTGGGTTGGGCTTTTTTTTTTTTCATCATTAGCTGCTTCCTAGGATTCAAACTGAGACTCCTGTGACAGGCATGGTGTCACATGCCTTTAATCCCAGAACTCACACTTAGGAGGCAGATACAGGCAAGTGATCTCTGAGTTTGAGGTCAGCCTGCTCTACAGAGTGAGGTCCAGAACAGCCAGGGCTACACAGACAAACCCTGGAGAGAGAGAAAGAGACAGACAGATACACACACACACACACACACACACACACACACACACACACACACACAGAGGCAGACAGATAGACACCGGCTCCTGAGCTTGGACTTACAGCTAACCCACAACCATAAATTTCTATTTGTAAAACTTTAGTCATTTGAACTTGAGAAAAATAGGTACATCAAGCACGACAGGGCTATTGAGGTCAGTGAGGTGGCCAAGGAAGGAGAACTGACAATACATTCAGCAGAACATGGGGTTCATCGTATCATGTGGCCCATCTTGCCCTTCAGATGAGGTAAACTGTCACCATGGGTCTATGTCTCTTCTAAACTTTTAAAGTTTCCAGAACTTATATTGTACAAAATATTCATTGAGGTATTTTTCAAAAATTTATTCTACTGGATGTATGTTGGGATCTAGAATCTGAGCTTTTAACAAGTCCTTAGGTAATTGTGATTCAGGTGCTCCAGGGGCCACTCTTCGAAGACATCATCCTAGGCAGAGATTTCAGGGTCTGTGCAGATGCAAGAAGCATGGGGGAGGTTCTACCCCTGTTCCTATAAAAACTGCAGTAATGACTGTATCCAGTAACCTCCAGCATAATCAACTCCTCAATGGCTCACTGGTGCTTGAGTTTAAATGCAACAAATAAATAGATGAATTCCTTTATGTCACAAAAGGCTTAAGACTGAACAGGCTGAGCAGATACTTGAAATTAAATGTTTTAATATTAATTTAATTCAATAATACCATAAATGTTTTGACACCTGGGCTTTGCTGATCTATGAGAAATTTCTCCTCTTAGGGATAACCTATTCCTAAAGATAGTAAAAGATACATCTATGAATGCTCCTTGGTTACACAAAAAAGCTAGTTCAAAGTGTCCCAAGACACTCCTACCTCTTCTAAAAGTCTGTCTTTGAGTTCTCATTTGTCAAGACATAGTTTCCCTACTCTAATTGTTCTAGGGCTACTTACCAGATGAGCGGGAGCATCCTCTCACCATGACCAGGACCATCCCTTCACCATGACCAGCAGCATCCTCTCACCCTGACCAGGACCATCCCCTCACCATGACCAGGAGCATCCCCTTCACCATGACCAGGACCATCCCTTCACCATGACCAGGACCATCCCTTCACCCTGACCAGGAACAGCCTCTCACCCTGCAGCCTGCTGAAATTGCTCAAACTATTTTTTTAAAGATGTAATTTTTAAATTTATTTATTATGTATACAATATTCTGATGGAGGTGGGTCTTGTATCAATTTCTGTCTGTGTGAATGCCTGCAGGCCAGAAGAGGGCACCAGACCCCATTACAGATGGTTGTGAGCCACCATGTGGTTGCTGGGAATTGAACTCAGGACCTTTGGAAGAGCAGGCAATGCGCTTAACCTTTGAGCCATCTCTCCAGCCCCCTCGCTCAAACTATTTAACCCTAAAGCTATTTAATCTGCTTATCCACAGCACTGTCCCTTTCTATAGAGACCCTGCAAAGGCTCTTGCTTGCCTTCTGTTTCTGACTCACCCTGGAGCCTTCTCGTATGGCCCTCTGTGTGGGCTGTGTTTTTTTGTCCCCAGGAGTTATAAATTTAAACTTTGATCTTTGTGACATTCATTTCTGTGCCTAGCGTTACAACTTATTAAAACAAACCCTGTCTACATTTACAAATGAAAAAGATACTTCTTAAAAGCCTCACCTTCAACATTCTGGGGGAAATACTCAGGAAATAAACAAGGAAATGGCAGACTTTTGAGCCACACTATAAACAAAATAGGCTTAATGTAAAAATAATGGAATATTCTTTTAAAAAGTTTTATTTTGGGTCTAGAGAAATGGCTGAACAGTTAAGAGCACTAACTACTCTTCCATAGGACCAGGTTTGATTCCAAGCATCCACATGGTGGACAACAACCATCTGGCTCTCCAGTTACAGGGGATCTGATGCACTTTCCTGGTCTCTGCATTTGTGGTGCACAGACATATATGCAGACAAAACACCCACACACATAAAATAAAACTCAATAAAATCTTTAAAAATTAAAAAAAATGTGTGTGTTAAAAATCGTGTGAGTGTGTGTGTGTGTAAAGATATGCACACTTGTGATCAGATGAAAGTACAGGTGCTCATGGAGGCCAGAATAGTGTGTCATCTCTTGGGGCTAGAGTTACAGGCAGTTATGAGGCACCTAATATGAACTCAGGTCCTCTGGAAGAGCAGTACACAGTCTTTTTTTTTTTTTTTTTTTTTTTGAGACAGGGTTTCTCTGTAATTTTCGGGCCTGTCCTAGAACTAGCTCTTGTAGACCAGGCTGGGCTCGAACTCACAGAGATCCACCTGTGAGTTCTGGCTCCCAAGTGCTGGGATTAAAGATGTGCGCCACCACCACCCAGCTGCAGTACACAGTCTTAACCTCTCAACCATCTCTCAGTCCCAAATGCAGACTCTTCTATCCAACACTGGATGAATCCATATTCTCTTCACACATGCAACTTCTCAAGGATAGAACACATATTAAGACAAACAAAAGAAGCCTTCACAAATTTTAGAATATTTAAAGCATGTCCCTGACCACAAAAGTATAAACTAGAAATGAATATGTGGATATTTCACAGGATGCAGAAATTAAATAACACATTCTAGAAATCAATAGATCTATCTTAGGGTATGATGAAGCACCCAAAAGCAAGTTGGGAAGGAAGGGGTTTATTGGGCTTACACTTCACATCATACTCCATTATTGAAGTAAGTCAGGGAAGGAACTTGGAGATAGGAGCTGATGCAGAGTCAATGGAAGGGTGCTGCTTACCGGCTTGCTCCTCATGGTTTGCTCAGCCTGCTTTCTTATAGAACCTAGGACCATCAGCCCAAGGATGGCACCACCCACAAAGAGCTTGGCACTCCCCCATCAATCAGTAATTAAGAAAATTCTCTACAGGGTTGCTTACAACCCAATCTTGTGAAGGTGTTTTCCTGACTAAAGTTTCCTCCTTTCAGAAAACTTTAGCTTATGTCAAGTTGGCTTGAAATTAGCCAGCACAGGCTCAAAAAGAAATAAAAAGAGAAAACTGTGTATATCTTGAGAGAAATGAAAATGAAACAACTTACCCAAATTTACAGAATGCTGAAAGTCAGTATCATAAGACAGTTTTTAGAAACCCATGCTGACATTAAAAAAGGAGAAGTATGAGACCCAAACCCCAGCAGATTCAGTGGGCCCATAGCCCTAGTTCAATCTCTGAGAAGCCTGGTTCTGAACCCAGAGCTAGGGAAAGAAACACACCCTGAATCTGGGATAAGAGCCAGGGGAAGTGACACTTTGTTCCTAAACTCAGACCTGGAGAAAAAAAAAAACCCAGACCACAAAACCAGGACCAAAAGAACACACTAAGCTCCTAGGATCAGTCTACCAAAGATATTTGCCCTAGTCCCAAAATTAGAGTAAAAAAGGCAAAAAAAAGAAAAGAAAAAGAAAGAAAGAAAGAAAGAAAGGAAAGAAAGAGAGAAAGAAAGAAAGAAAAGAAAACAAAGAAAAAAACAGTTTGGTCCTAGAATCAGAGCTATCTATGCCCTGACGCAAAACCAGCCAATCTCTGAGCAGGGAAAATGGACCAATCACTGAGTCCCAAGAGGCTTGGAATTTCCCCTTACATCATAGTGGGCAGCCAATCCCAAGCCTGGAAGTCTGGAGTTCCTCTCACCCCACTTGGGGGCAGCCAACCACAAGCCCAGAGGTTTGGAAGTCTCCAGGTCTCTTCCCCCATTTAAAGTCCCTCTTTTCGCCCCTTAGGGTCTCTCCTGTGCTGTTCCTGTTGTTGCTGTCATAGCTGCCACTGCTGCTTTGGACGGATAAAGGGACCTGAGTTAGCTCTCAGTAAAGACTTTTTGCTTTTGCATTGGATACGGTCTGACGGTGATATTTTGGAGATTTGAACTTTGGGTGTAACACAAGAAGGCAGAAACAATTAATGTGTGCCTCTACTACCCAAAGCAATGTACAGATGCAACATTTTTCTCATGAAAATGCCAGTACACCCCTTACTGAAATTGATAAAACCATTCTAACAGCCTCAGGGTACAAGAAAAGAGACAGAATTAGCCAAGAGATCTTGAGAAAAAATAAGGATGAGGGCACCATACTTCCTGATTTCAAAATCTGTTATGAAGCCACAATAGTTAAAATAGGGTGATATTGACATACAGCCAGATGTACAGACCAACAGGGAAAGTAGAGAGCCCAGGAATAAAGCAACACATACTCACTGACCTGATCTCTGAGAACAGTGTCAAGAGTAACAGATAGCTAAGATATAGTTCCTCCACATAACGGGAAAATCGGATGTGCACTGAAAAGGGGCAAACTTAGACCTCTAACTTCCATACATGGAAGTCCAAAGTGGGTGAAATTTGTGAGAGAAAATATGGGGAAAGCTGAATGGGAGTAACACCAAAATCTTAAGCAAGGGATGCAAACACACAGAGTGGGATTAGAGCTCACAGCCCTTCTGAAGAGCAAAAGACACGCCACAGACTGGAAGCATTCCAGTCATATATTTAAGCTTTTTTTTTTTTTATCAATTTCCTTTATGTCTATAGGTGTTTTGTTTGCACATGTGTCTCTGCACCATTTGCATGACTGGTGCCTTCAGAGCCCAGAAGAGAGTGTCATATTCCCTGGTACTGGAGTTACTGGTTAAGAATTACCATGTGGATGCTGGGAACCAAACCTGTGTCCTCTGCAAGAGCAATAGAGTGCTTAACTCCTCAGTCATCTCTCCAGCCTCCACAAACTATGCTTTTGAGTGAGAGAGCATTTCTAGAATAAGAGACTCCTCCCACTCAGCAGAGGACTTGAGAAGACATATGGATGGTCAAAACGTATATGTTCACCATAACTGTAGTGGTGTGGGAGGTTCTTCTGTGTATGTGTTGCTTTCATTGGTTAATGAATAAAGAAACTGCTTGGCCTGATAGGGCAGAACTTACGCAGGCAGAGTAGACAGAACTGAATTCTGGGAGGAAGGAAGGAGAGAGGGAGAGAGAGAGAACCACCATGGAGCTGCCAGAATCAGACATGCTGAGTCTTTCCCGGTAAACCATGACCTCATGGTGATACACAGATTTAATAGAAGTGGGTTAAATCAAGATGTGAGAGTTAGCCAACAGGAGGCTAGAGATAATGGCCAAGCAGTGTTTAAATGAATACAGTTTCTGTGTGATTATTTTGGGTGTAAGCTAGCCAGGACAAACAAAGGACCCACTCTCCCTTACAACACTGTAGGGAAATGCAAAACAAAACTACAGTAAGACACCATCTCACACATATTAGTGTTTCTGCAATAAGTAAGAAGAGGTGTGTGCTGACAAGATTGCAGAAAAATTTGGACTTATATCCTGTTGGTAAAAATGTAAAATCAGGTAGCTGCTATGAAAAACACTGGTTTCCTCAGAACATTAAAAGCAGAATGATTATGTGATCTGCAGTTGTGTTCTGGGTATAGATCCAAAAAGAACGGAAGTCAGGAACTCAAAGACACATTCCCATGTTCATGGAAGCATTATTCATAATAGACAAGACATACAAACAATCCAAATGTTTATTAGTAGGGGACTGAATAAAGTCTCTCTATCTCTCTCTCAAACACACACACACGCACACACGCACGCACACACATATACACACACATGCGTGTGCGCACACACTATTATGCACTAAAACTAAAAAATGAAGGAAATTCTATCTTGCTACAGTATGGAGGACATGGAGGACATGCTGAATGAAATAAATCAGCCACAGAGGATAAGAGCTGCGTGAGTAGTGTTTAGAGAATGTGGGAAGAACCAGAAAGTAGCAGGGACTGGGATGCGAAATGTTTATTTAATGCACACTCAGTTGCTGCTGGGAGAAATAAGTTCTGTTCTACTTCACAGTGGGGTATGTAAAGAAAACCCTGCATATTCCCAGAGATAAGTGAATATTTTTCATCCCAGAGATAAGTGAATATTTTCCATCGTAAACAAGTGATAAATGTTTGAGAAAATAGATGTTTATGATGGTTTGAGCATTCCATAATAAATACTTGAGTTGAAATATTGCACAGCACCTCATAAATATGTATATTTATGTTAATTAAAAACGGTATATGAGAGAAGATTCTCTAACTGTCGTATATTTTTCTTGCTCTTCATCACTTTCACTTTAAGGTTTTGACATGAATTGATCTATTTTGCCTGATTTAATTATTATTATGATGACTGAGGGAAAAAAGAAAGATGATTGCCAAGTTTGTTTTCATCAATGCTGATGTTTGGATCCAGGCTGGACCAATGGAATTGTGTGGTGTCTCTTGTACACATCGCTGACTCAGCAGAAGTCTTGATGTATTGTTTTTACAGACAGGTAAATTTCCAGAAATACTGAAACAAATGTGACTATCTGATGATTTCAAACACAGCTGGGTTTGTCAGTTACAATTAAGACAAAAGTCTGTGAACGCAGGTGAAATCTGTCTCCATCTCCTATTCTAGCTTCAGAGAACTAACATCTGGTGAGATGGGTTCTATTGTACGCACCTTCCAAACTTTGAACTTCATGGAAGGGATCTTGTCCTGTTTGCTCTGAAGTCTCATCTTCTGTGCATGAAATACAAATCTTGAAACTTTGTTTGGACTGCTGACTCGGGAATGGCCATTTCTTTAGCAAGTTGCTCTCTGGAATTACTTCCAGGGTCAGTATTGCTCATAGATACTTTGATGTGAGTGTCAACCAAGCAGAGCTCCAGCGTATGACACCCTCTGGCTTCTTTTTACAAATGGTTTTGAAAGTAATCTTGTGTCTAGCCTGTGCCTAATCCTAAAGCCTCCTAAAATTATAGTCTTTGCTGAAACCAAAAGAGAACCCTTCATTTCTGAAACCAGATTTCAGTGTTGATTTGTAAAATGCATTCCATTTTGGTAGCATGTGCTGGCTAGTGTTTTATCCACTTGACACAAGCTAGAGTCATTTAGGAAGAGGGAACTTCACTTGAGTAGATGCCCTTACCAGACTGGCCTGTGAACAAGCCTGAGGAGTATTTTCTTAATTGGTTTTTGGTGTCAGAGGGGCCAGCCCGCAGGAGGTGGCACCTCCCCTGAGCAGGTGGTCCTGGGTTGTATAAGAAAGCAAGCCATGGGCAGCAGGCCAGTTAGTAGCCTTCTGCCATGGCTTTAGTTCCTGCCTCCAGATCCCTGCCTTGAGTTCCTGCTCTGATTTCCCTGGATGATGGACTAAAACCTGTGAAATGAAATCAATGATTTTTTTCTTCTTCAGATTGTTTTGGTCATGGTGTTTTTATCACAGCAGTAGACACTTGAACTGAGACAGAAAGTGTTAACAGGCTCATGAGGTATCACTGTGACAGACTTGACCAAGCCTTTTGGAACCTTGGGCTAGAGAAGCCATTGGGTATTGTACTTAGAGCTTAATCATCTGTGTGTGTAGGGACCTTGGAAAATAATGCTCAGAGCAGTGGAGTCCTGCACACGATGGCTTATGAAGTTCAGAGGGAAGCAAAGTCTCTACCAAGGCCAATTGCATGATATCTTGATGTAAGAACAATGAAAGAGAACTTTTGCTTTGTTGGGCCAATTGACACAGGTCATCTGGGGCTGAACAATCAGCTGTTCTTAAGAAGAGACAAGCATCTTTGAGTTAAAGTCTTCTGGGATATATTTCTTCAGGATCAGCACACAGAAGTTGTGGCCCAGAGGGGACCAAGGTTGAATCTTATTTTGGAAGTCAAACTTGGTAATATATGAGAGCCACCCAAGTAGTGAAGGAACGAAGGGGTGGTAGAGAGCAGCTGACCACTGGCACAGCGAAAGGCCAGGAGAAGTCACTGGTGAAGGTGAAGCCTCATTGTAAGAGAAGCCCCAGGACTTTTGAGTCATGGGGAGAAGTTGAGGCTTGTAGCCATATGATGGAGGCTGGGTCTCTGAAGAGAGCCCAGGAGAGGTATTGGGGAAGGTACCGCATAGTTGCTGCAGGGACCCTAGCATTTTGGAGACACCGGTGTCATAGGATGACTGTTAAGGATGGCAGCAGGTATGGAGTTGATCTGGCCTCAGACTACAAGACAAGTCACATATACTGTGGAAGGTTGCATAAGCCCTTTGGCACCTAGAAGATCGTGAATGAATTCCAGCTGTCAGACTTTGAATTTGCTTTGATTTGATTGTGACTGTGCTCTGATTCTTCCCTCTTGGAGTAAGAAAGTAAAGTGGTGGGGACTGTGGACCCCCAGACCCTGAATTTCCTGTGATCCCCTTGCCTGCCGGAGTAAACAACTTGTTTTCCTATGCTTGCAGCTGCTCTGAGCAGAAGACCCTCAGGAGTTCCTGATGGCAGGGGAGTGGTTTCCGGTGGGCTTGCAACTGAGAATTATGGCGTGGCCATTAGTCAAGGAGACCCTATATAAGCTAACCTGAAACACAATAAAGGGGGCATCCTTGGCCTATCTGCTGTGTGTGCGTTTCAATCTCCAGGCCCTTGCCTGACTCGCAAACCATACTGTAGTGCGTGGTGTGTAGAGCAGGCGCTGCGCTACAGTAAAGTTGGGAATACTCTTGCTTCTGTTTTTGGAAGAGCCCAAGAAGATTTGGTATTAGCTCATTTTTCTAATGCTTAGTGAAATTAACCCACAAAATGGTCTGAACCCAGGCTCCTTGTTGGACACATCATTATTTGGCATTACTTGAGTTATATGGCTTCTTAGTAACATTCTTTTTAAAGATTATTCTTGTTAGTACACAGAATAGTGGGTTCATCATGAAATCATCACGGGGTCAAACATCTATATTATTTGAATTACTCCCACTACACTGCCTTGTCCACACGTCTCCCTTTCTTGGATTTCTCCTCTCCCTCAAGTATTCATCTTCTGCTCTCATGTCAGTATATATGATATATTTGAATATATTTTTGAATTTACACATACTTAAATTCAAATTGCACATTTGAGTGAAAACTTGTAATATTTATATTTTTCCCTTCTTATTACCCCTTTGTTCTCTTTACTCAATCCCTGTAGACTCTCTTCTTCCCCAACACCATTCCTTTTATATACTTGCATGCGTATACACACACACACACATTCACTTTATTATTGCACATGAAAAAATATGTGTGTTCTTCTGAATCTGGCTTATTTAACTTAACTTGATAATCTCAGCTGTAGATATTTCATTGAAAACTTCTCTCTCTCTCTCTCTCTCTCTGTATATATATATATATATATACATATATATATATATATCACATTTTATTTATCCTTGGCCTATTGATGAACATCTAGGTTGGTTTCTTACTTCAGATCTTGTAAATAACTGCAATAAGCTCAAAAGGGCAAGAACACCTCTGATATGTAGAGATTTATCTTCCTTGAACATATACCTATATGTGGTGTATCTATATTGTACACTATGCCTAATTTTTGAGTTCTCTCCACACTGATTTTCATAGGGGCTGCATTAGTCTACATTCTTAGCATAGTGTATAAGGGTTACTTTTTTCCCTTATGCCATTTTTTAAGGTTAGCTTCCCATATCTTTTCTTGTTTTTGAATAAAACTAATCTTTCTGTCAATATTTTACCAAGGAAGAAGAGATCACACAATCTTGATCTAGCTTTGTTTTTGTTTCTTTTACTGTTTTTTTTTTTCTTCAGAATCTTACCATGTAACTCTGACTGGTCTGGAACTCAACAGGTAGACTGATGTGGGAAGTCCTTCTGTACATGTGTTGTTTTTAATTGGTTAATGAATTAAGAAGCTGCTTTGGCCTGTGATAGGTCAAAATAGAGCTAGGTGGGAAAACTAAGTTGAATGCTGGGAGAAAGTAGGTGGAGTCAATGAAACACTGTAGCCGCCCCTGGAGGAGACAGATGTTGGAACCTTGCCAGCAGGCCATGACCTTATGGTGATGCACAGATTAATAGAGATGGGTTGATTTAAAAGATGTAAGAGCTAGCTAGAAATTTGCCTAAGTGATTGGTCAAACAGTATTTTAATTAATATAGCCTGTGTGATTATTTCCAGTCTGAGCAGCTGGGAGCAACCGAGCAGTCTCTGCCTACAGTAGACCAGGCTGGCTTTGAACTTACAGAGATCCACTTGCCTCTGCCTCTCAAGTGCCAGGATTAAAGGTACATGCCACTACCACAGGGTTGATCTATCTTCACAAGGAGTTCTGTAAGCAGCTTGCTGTCTGTGAAACCCAGATCTTGTCTTTTCTGTACTTTCCCCATCCAATACAATTCTCTCTCCTATACCCTAGCTGATGAGAAGGAAAGCTTTGGTTCAGTGCATGGTGTTAGATGCTAAGGCCAGTTGACCATGCTGATTTTGGGTCTATGGCAACTGAAGAATGCTAACTGCCTCAGAACATCAAGAAAGTGAAGGAGCAATGCGCCTCTCACCCTGACCTATGTATGCCACAAATAAAAGTAATAAAATAAATTTTTAAAGAGAAAGTGAAGGGCCAGGCTACCCTTTTCAGGGGCAGATCCCCACAGCCTAACTTCATTTCCCTTGATGGCACCTCCTACCAGGTTCCAGCATCTTCCAATCATGCCACAACCTGGGTACCAACCCCTCAAATCCAAACAACAGCCCCCTGCAATATAGACTCTGGTATTTGAAAGGATTGAATTTAAATTCTAGTTCTGCTACTCTTGAGAAGTTCAGTTACAAGATCTTTATGATCTTTATGGAGATTCCAGTCAGACACCACAGAAAGTTCCACTGTATATTACGTAAAGGGATTTTTAGTATATTTTCAGAGTGGTGCAACCTTTTCAACAATTTTAGAACTTGTTTAACATTACAAAAATAAATCATATACCTGCCAGCATTGTTCCTATCTCCACCACACCTCTCCGGAGGGCCAACATCTTCTTTCTCTATGGATTTTCCTACACAATGGGGGGCTTTTATCCAGAAATGATAAAGAATGCTAAGCTTGACAATAAAAAACCCAGCCCACTCAACTTAAAAATGGACCTGACATATTGCTAGTGGGATCATAAGGAGGGACTGCAACTTTGAAAAAGAGTTTAAAAGTTTCTCAAAATGTTAAAACCTAAATGTTAAACATAGAGCTACCATGTGACCTGATTATTTTAATCTTCGAGATAAGTTCGAAGGAAATAAAGCCATGTGCCCTGTTCACATAAACTGTATATATAGAGTGTTCATACAGGATTACTCAAATAACAGCCCAGATGGGGAAACACCCTAATTTTTTATCAACTGTTGAGCGGGCTTTAAAAATAAGGTCCTTAGGTCTATCCACAAAGTCCTTGTCAGCAGTGAGGAATGAGACACACTGTAACAATGGAAACCTACTGTGTCCTGAAAGCTGTGGGGTTTGGGACAAAGATCCTTAAATTATGAGTGAATGTGAGCAAAGGGCCCAGCAGGACGCTCAGTGTGGGGAAGCAGGGGACTCGGGGCAATGCTAATGTCAACAATAGCACCTTCTGACACAGGACTAGTTAGACCAGACACTTGGAAAAGACATCTTGACAGCTTGAATTTCAACTGCCGGGCTGGCTAAAATTCTAAGACACATCTGACCCAAAACTGTGAATCTTGCTGCCGCTGATTAGGTGGAGAAATGTTTCTAACTTCGTGATCCAAGTCCCCACTTCAGGTGTGATAATTTGCCACACACTTTTCCTGTGGAGGGTGCCAGTAGCCACCAGTCTGATTTGCACCGCGCTTGGAGTCAAGCAGTGACCTAGTATTCCAAGGAGACTTAAGTCTGACCCTCTGGAAGATGCAATTTCGAGACTTCCTCCACTTGACGTCTTGGTCCACTGGGCCATTTACCCCTCACCTGCATCTCAGCAGCACACATTGGTTGAGAAATGGGCTGGCGGAAGAACGTGCAGAGAAAACTCTGGAAGCCAAGGCAGTAAAGTCCTGCTTGCCATAGTAACGTGATCCTCAAGAGACAATGCTTTTGGAAGACAGTCCTGGCTTGGCAAGATGGCTCATCTGGTAAAGTCACTTGCCTCCAAGCCTGATGACCTGCATTTGGTCCCCAGAGTCCACATGGTGGAAGGAGAGCATCAGGTTCTGCAAACTGTTTACTGACTGCCACACAAGTGTGTTGGTACAAGCCACCCACCTCCATGCACACATGCACATAGAAACAAACAAATAATTTTTGGAGACCGGGTCTCACAAGATAGCCCTGGCTGGCCTGGAACTGCCTATGTCGATCAGGCTAGCCTTGAACTCACAGAGATCACTTGCCTCTACCTCCCAAGTGCTGTGATTAAAGTCTTGTAGTACCATGTCCAACACACTAAATGATTAGTTTTTTTTTCATAAAAATGTTTTGATAAAGCCGGGCGGTGGTGACACACGCCTTTAATCCCAGCACTTGGGAGGCAGAGGCAGGCGGATCTCTGTGAGTTCGAGACCAGCCTGGTCTACAAGAGCTAGTTCCAGGACAGGCTCCAAATCACAGAGAAACCCTGTCTCGAAAAACCAAAAAAGAAAAAAAAAAAAGAAAAAGAAAAAGAAAAAAAATGTTTTGATAATTATGAATATTATTGAATAAGATTGGTTATGCAGATATATTATATTTATTATATGAAGACTTCATTTCCCAGAAGAGAATAAAAAATATATATATCAGGAGAGATGTAGATAGTAGATATTTGACATGGTGTGTTTATTAGTTTTGTTTGTTTGTTTGCCTACTTGACATAAGCCAGGGTCATCTGGGAAAAGTGAACTCCAACTGAGAAAATGCTTTCATCAGAATGGCCTGTAGGCAGGTCTGTGGGGATGTTATATTGGCTGATGATGGAGGTGGGAGGGCCCAGTCCTCTGTGGGTGGTGCTATTCCTGGGCAAGAAGTTCAGGGTTATATAAAAAAGCAGACACGAGGAATAAGCCAGTAGGCAGCATCCCTCCATGGCCTCTGCTTCAGTTCCTGCCTCCAGTTCTTGCTTGAATTCCTGCCTTGACTAACAAGATGGGCATGACGTTGAAGAGTAAAGAAATAATACTCCTAGCACTGTTTTCTCACAACAACAGAGAAGCAAGCTAATACAATACTGATCATATGAAAGCTTTTCCCTTGTTTTTAAGATAGGGATTCATATGTAGTCTAAGATGATCTCAGGCTCACATCAGAGCTGCCTTCACCTCCCACATTCTGAGAGCACAGACAGGCACATCCCACTGTGCAGCTTAGCGGCTCTAGCCTTCACTTTCTGTGGTTTTGTTTTTAGTAACCTCCACAGTGTCCTAGAATGGCTGTGCTGATTTGCATTCCCACCAATGGTGGATGATGGCTCCTTTTCCTCCATGTTCTTGCCAGCATTTCTTATACTTTGTTCTACCACATAGCAGTTATGACTGGGATGAGGTTGAATCCCAATGCAGTTTTCATTGGCATGTCCTTGATGGCTAAGGATTTGGGGCGTTTTAAATGTACTTATGAGCTATTTTCTGTCTCTGAGAATTGTCGTTTGCCCGTTTTTTAAGAATGGCATTACCTATTCACTGGCTAAGAGTTTCTTAGTCTTTCTTTTCATTTATCCATTCATCTGCTTATTGTCCTTAAACAATTTGTATTAATTCTTTGAGAATGGCATATGATGTATTCTGATTTTATTCACCCCACTCCCTCAACTCCTACTAGGTCTACTCCTCACCCTCTATCCAGCAAACTCTCTGTTCTTTTTCTCTTTTCTTTTGCCCATGAAGTTTGCAGGTAAATGGGTGGAACTGGAGAAACTTTACATCACATGAAGTAACACGGAAAGTTAAATGTTCTATGATCTCTCTTATTTGTGGATCCTTGCTCCAAATATGTAGATGAGAGTGTATCACTGGGAATAGCAGCAGGTTCCAGGAAAGTAAAAGTGACCCTGTGGGGGGAGGGGACCAGTAGAACACAGGCTGATAAAAACAGGGGAGGGGCTTTACCTAGGAAGGGGAAGAAAGGGCTATTCAGAAATAAATGCTTGGCAAATAGCTCAGGCTTATTACTAACTAGCTCTTCCATTTTAAGTTAATCCATATCCCTTATTTATGCTCTGCTGCATGGTGGTACACTTATTAGTATGGCATGTTCATCTCCTGATCCATCTGACTCTGCCCTTTCTCATCCCATCATTGTTAGTTTGGCTCTCCCATCTAACTTCAACAAGACCACATCTCCTAATAGTTCCACTCTCTTTGGGAGTCATTTTCTTTCAAATCACCACAGTCTGCACATCTGTTTTTGTGCCATGCTATTTTTATTACAATAGCTTTATAACTCAGGTGAATATTATCAATACCATTAAGTCCCAAACAGGTTCCATATCTTTCACTTTAATTTAACAGTTCTCCATTTGAAAGTGTGTGTCTGCTTGCCCTGTAGTCAGATTGATGATTATCTTAATATCACCTTAGAACCTTCATTCAACAACAGATAGAAACAGAGGTAGAGACCCACATCGGAGCACTAGACTGAGCTCCCAAGATCCAGTCAAAGAGTGGAAGGAGTGAGAGTATGAGCAAGGAAATCAAGACCATGAGGGGTTCATCCACTGAGACAGTTTGCCTGAGCTAATGGGAGCTCACCAACTCCAACTGGACTGGGAATGAATGATCATGGGATCAAACTAGTCCCTCTGAATGTGGCTGACAGTTGGGGAAGACTGTGTGGCCAATGACAACGGCACTGGGATTTGTCTCTACTGCATGTACTGGCTTTTTGGGATCCTATTCTCTTTAGATGTATGCCTTGTTCAACCTAGATGTAGTGGGGAGGGCTTTGGACTTTCCACAGGGCAGGGTGCCTAGCCCTCTCTTAAGATTGGAGGGGATGAGGGGAGGGTGTGTGGAGGGAGTGGGAGGGAAGGGGGAGGAAGGGAGGAAGTGGGAATTTGGATTGGTATTTTTTATTTATTTATTTATTTATTTATTTATTTATTTATTTATTTATTTATTTATTTATTTATTTATTTATTTCGAGACAGGGTTTCTCTGTGGCTTTGGAGCCTGTCCTGGAACTAGCTCTTGTAGACCAGGCTGGTCTCGAACTCACAGAGATCCGCCTGCCTCTGCCTCCCGAGTGCTGGGATTAAAGGCGTGCGCCACCACCGCCCGGCTTGGATTGGTATTTTTTTAAAGTAATAAAAAAAAAGATGAAAAAAAGAAAGTATGTGTCTGAGCATACACAGGCTCATATAGTGACACAGTTCCTGTCACTGAAACTGGCCCTAAAGCATTTACTCCACCCACCCTTTCCCATCCACCTCCATTTTTACTGGCCCAGAGAGCCTATGAGCTACTTGCTAAATTAATTAAGTCTTGGTTGCCTCTTATGGTCACTGGCTTTCCCGTGGTGCTCCTAGATATTTTCTCAAATTTCCTGTGAGGCAAGCCCTGCCCACCTCAAGGACCATCAAAGCTGGGGGTCTATGAAAAGCACACTTGCGGGGGGTGGGGGGTGGGAGGATATCTGGGGAGCAGTAGCCTCCTTTTTGGCAGTGTATCACTGATACCTGTAGGGGGCGCTGCTGGCCCCAGCTGTAGAATTATGAATGGCACCAAATCCTTGAGCACCCCTGAGAACATTCTAGTGCCAAGACATCACGGGATGCCAATACACAGCTACCCTGCAGTCAGCCATCTGGGGGCACTTCATCCTTAAACACAACACAGGGAAATAAGTGTGGGAACTTCAACCCGAGAATTATATGAGTCATGCTGATGGTGAATTATTCCTTGTCCTCCCCACTAGAAGGTCACGTCCCAGTGCGCTGAGCTGTGTGCACCACTGCAAGTAGTTGAGTGTACGTAAGGAGTGTGTTCTTGGGCCCTTTGAGGTCCCCAGTGAAGGTCCCTAGGCTGTTGGCTAGGTGTCCTTTCCCCTGCGCCCTACCTGTAATGTGAGGATAATGAAAGCACCTGTTCCACAGAGTGTCTTTAGGATGATGTTAGAAGTAACATGCTTTCTTCCCTGGGCGACATGATGGGGCAACTTCGCACAAATCTGCATGAGTATGATGACGAAAACCCTGCTGGTGAATTAGGTCGGTACGATAAATAACCAGACCTGCTCAAGAATAACAGTCATATTTTAATAGTTGTAATGGGGAAACTCACGCTACAAGAGTGTGTGTGGGGGTCCCACGTCCTATATGTCCGGCGGGCACCACTCAGAGAGAGAGAAGGGCGCACCTGGATCTCCCAGTATTTTTACTTGGGCCCCAGGTAGCCACACCCTAATTAGATGTGATTGGTTGATAGTTTCCCCATCAAAACCCTAATTCTGAAAGCAATGAGATCTTCAGTAGAACCCCCATGGGCATCCTCAAGATGTAGGGTTGAGGCAGCTCCTGAATCTGCACGGGATTTCCCACCTCTCGCGTTTCCAGCTCAGGCTACTGTTTCCAACAGAATCCAGCTCTATTGCTCTGAGTCAACTTTTCTTTTACGAGGGATTCCATGCTCAGAGTATTCCTCCTCTTCTAGATGCACAGTGCTAACCCCATAATCTGTGAACGCAGAGAGTGGAAGGCTGGGCATTGAGGGAAAGCTTCCCTGTGGTGTGAGGCACGTCCTCGTTTGCTAGCCTTCACATGAGGCAGAAGGCCCCAGTGGAGCCTCCTAAGGGCTTGGAACAGAACTCGGCAAGTGGATGACCTTAGCAAACAATTACAGGCTCATTTTCATGATTGTGTGGCTGAAATTCAGTTCCATTATCAAAGTATCAGTCAAAAACGAGGCATAGAGAGGCAGAGATTTGCTGACAAGCGCTGAGCTGAGCTCCATGAGTCTTGAGGAAGAAAGGGAGGAGAATTGTACCAACTGGGGACTCATGATTGTACCACAGAGAGAGCTGACCTGAGAGCTCTTGGGAGCTGCATCAACAGTTAGGGAGCCTGCATGGGACCCACCTAGATCCTCTGCATGTGCGTGAAATAGCGTGGTCTCTTAGTAAGACTTCTTTTTTTTTTTATTTATTAAAGATTTCTGTCTCTTCCCCACCGCTGCCTCCCCTTTCCCTCCCCATCCCCCAATCAAGTCCCCCTCCCTCGTCAGCCCAAAGAGCAATCAGGGTTCTCTGCCCTGTGGGAAGTCCAAGGACCACCTTCCTCCAAAGACTTCTAACCGTGGGTGGGAGCAGGACCTCTCCCTGGCGCTTAGCTGACTTTTCGTCACCTGTTCCCCATTACCTTGCACCCCCTTCCACTTAAGGGGAGGAGCTCGGTCCTGCCTCAACTTGATGTGCCAAGCTCTGTGCAAGCCCTTGGGAGGCCTGCTCCTTCCTGAATGGTGATGGGGACGAGCGAATGGGGAGGGCAGCAGATGGAAAAAGAGAGGGGACAAGAGGAGAGGAGGGAGGAGGAACTGGTTGGTATGCAAAATAAATAAAAAAGGTATTATTTAAATTAAAAAATTTAAAAAGCCATGCATAGTGACATATGCTTGTAATCTCAGCACTTGGGAGTTTGAGGAAGGTGGACCACAAGTTCAAGGCCAGCTTGAGGACTGTATGGATTAACTTTTCAGCACCACTCAGAGAATTCCTGACTGTGTTGTAATGACGTTAACTATGATGAGGACTTGGTCATCCATGGAAGCCATGCCTGTTTTCATGTCACACGCCAGTTACCAGTTATGCTCACCATGATTTCGGGGTCATAGAATTGAGACCAGCCAGTAGGTTTTATAGCCAATAAAGAACCATGAGGAGAGTGGCCCGTGGTCTGGCGCTCAACTATGACGTAACACAGGTTGAAGTCAGGTAAGCACAGACACTGAAAATAAAACTTCTTTGACGATTTAGCAGAACATTTAACACCTTTTGAATGAGATAATAAACAAACTGGTATTTGTGTTTCTTCTCTTTCATTTCATGTCTGTATTTTATTAAAAAAATGTCAGTCTAAAATGGATGAGAAAAATGAGCTGTACCTTCCTCACAGACTAAAACCACCCACTTAATGAGGTGATCAGGAAGTAACCATTTAAAAAAAAATACTTGATAACTGTATTTTGACATAGTTCGGTCCCTTGTATTAATGCCACATTTCTTGTAACGGAGGCAGTCAGCGTCACCAGATTGCCAGGGTCCATGGTGTAAAGAGGTCAGTATTAACTCCAGAACTCTAGCAGTATTCTGTTACCTGTGCATCGCCTCGCTAGTCCCAAGTCACATTCCCAGAGATACTGCTGCTTTGATCATTCTGGGAATCAAGATTACTATTTTTTCTTTAATTTGCAAAACACCTCTATTTTCAGACACC
The DNA here is from genome assembly GCF_014885135.2 of Alexandromys fortis. Lineage (NCBI taxonomy): Eukaryota > Metazoa > Chordata > Mammalia > Rodentia > Cricetidae > Alexandromys > Alexandromys fortis. Next base: position 7,728,036 of record NW_026067902.1, read on the forward strand.
AGTCTTCCTACGTGCTTAGACACACGTGTTCCCTTCTAGAGTCACGATGCCAACTAGTTCCACTGTCCACACAGCTCTTGGCATTTTCTGGTAAACTCCTGATCCTTAGCCCCTACCCACAGAGTCTTACGCTAGGGTGATTTCTGTTGTCGTATCTTAAAGTTAAGGATTGTTTTCTCCTCGCTGTTGAGTGCCCTGGTGAAGCAAAGGTTTCCTCGTCTCTGTTCTTGGAGTTTTGTAACCAGTGTTTCCATTTGTTTTATCTTTGTGTTTCCATCTGGCTGGACAGCTCCTATCTGATTCTGCTTGCAATCCAACTTTTCCATTAGAGGCCTTAATGTACCCCATAGTACTGTGTCAGATTCTATCCGATCGCTTTGATATCTGTGTCCTGTCTAATAATCCTTCTCGGCCGTGTGTTTGTTCTTCTTGTCTTTTGTATGCATCGTAAGTTTCTAAAATGTTAAAGTCAAAGATTACACAGCTGAGAAAGAAGAATAAAGGTTGGACTTGTCTGATCAGGGGTTCTGCTCCTCCCCCCACCAGTGCACCTGCTTCTAAATCTCCTGTCTTGTCTGAGTCTTGGACCTGAGTGCACAGGCTTCTCCCACATCTCCTGGCTATGATGAAGGGCCAGTCTATCCAGTGGCATGCCAGGAACATGGCTCATCTGTCCCAGTTTCTTTCTGTTACTGTAATAAATCACTCTGACCAAAAGAAATTGGGGAAGAAAGGGTTTGCTTCATGTTTATTTCATTTCATCTTATGTTTCCAGGCCATAGTCCATTGCTGAGGGAAGTTAGCAGAAACCTGAAAGCAGGATTAGTTGCTATTCCACCCAGAATGACCTCTGACTAGAGAACTCAGCCAAGGAAGTACAAAAGGAACCCCAGAGGATGCTGTTTGCTAACTGACTCACTCGCTGTGCTTAGCCATCACTTACCCCATAACCTTGGTCCAGTTACTTTAATCATGCTTGGGATTGTTTATCTGCAAAATTGTAACAATAGTCCCCAGTCCCCAGGGTTCAGGGAGGAGCAAAAGAGCTGGGAATGTGAATAAATAGAGCCTAGTTATGTAAGTGCTTGCTAAATAAAAATCTCCATTTCATAGTCAAGGAATTACAGGTAGGTAAGACATGTGTGAGTGTGGAGGAGGAGAGAGAGGGACCTCCTCTTGCTTCTACCCTGGTGGGTTTTGTCCACTCCTGACTAGTTGCAGGCGCTGAGCCTAAATTCCATCATCTACCTCTGTCAATGTTCCTATAAGACACAGGCAATTTGTACTGAGACTTTCTGTCTTTATCAGGGGAGGTTGACAGGGTGATGGTTAACTCAAAGTTTTGGAGTCAGAAGACTTGAATCAAACCTTATCTCTGAAACAGTTATTTAAACACCATGCATGTTAGTTCCTTCACCTACAAATAAAAATAATATAGTACATTCCTAGGGCCCAAGATTCAATCAATGGAAAGTAGAAAGTGAAGGAGAAAGAGAAAGTAGAAATTGAAACAATTAGATACAGTTATGGAAAGATTTTTTTTAAACAAGTAAATAGTGTGATTTGGTTTCAAGTTGTTGAGAAATTAGTATATAAATACATGATTATGAAAGAAAAAGTTAAATCAGAACTGAACCGTTGCTCCAGAGGTACATGGTTATGATTTCTAGTGTTCTCTGTTTCAGAGACCGAAACTCTGAGTTCTGAAATGACCACATGTTAGCCTTCTATCAGTTACAAAATACTTCAGATATCCAATTTATAAGAAGAAATCATTTTCGGAGGGTTCACAGTGTTAGAGCTCAATAAAAATCAATTAAAAAAGAGAGAAAAAAAAAGATGCCAACCGTGGTAGTACACAACCTTGAATTGTGGGACTCTAGAGAAAGAGACTGAGTGAGAGTTGGTAGCCAACTCTCTTTGTTCTTCTTCTTGACCTTTTCATTGGCTTCTTATATTGTTAGGACCTTGGGACAGAAAGGATTCGCCTTTACAGCTGTGTCTTCTAGGCCGTCTTCAATGCTATCGCCTATATGCTCAGTTCTGCAAATGGCCAAGGCTGTATATTTGGAGTACAGAAAGTAATCTCTATCAACAATTCACTCTTATTACACAAACATACCCTGCCTGCTGGATTACTTAGAAGACTTGCAGGTTGGGCTGGGGATGTGGCTCAGTCTATATTTCCTGTGCAAGCATGAGGACTGGAGTTCGGATCCCCAGAACCCGCATAAAAAGCTAGGCATGACAGTACATCTCTACAACCAACCCCCAGCACCAAGGAGGCAGAGTTAGGAAGACTCTTGAGACCAGCTGGCCAGTCAGTCTAGCTGAATTAATGACTCTAGTTTCACTGAGCGATCCTGTCTCAAAAAATAAGTGGAGAGCTATAGAAGAAGACATCTCATCTTGAAGCCTGACCTCCATATGAACACGCATATGCTATGTGCGTGCGGAGGGTTTGCCATGTGGTGTGGTGCTCATTATCCCCACGTTCCAGTCTGCGTTTGTGCATGGAGACGGCACAGCCTTGCACACAGTGTAACTCAAGCCTACATCGAACTCATGATATTCTTGCCTTAGGCTCCCTGGTGTTACGGTCAGAGTGTGTCTTCACATCCAGGTCAGTAGCAATATCCCCGCCCCTCTCATATGCAAAGTGTGCATACCTGTGTGTGCAGGTGTGATCTCCTGGACATGTGCAAGTATGTGAAGTTGACTTTAGGTGTTATCTTCTATCACTTTTCACCTCATTCGCTGAGACAGTCTCTCTTACGCCTCTGGAGTTTGCCATTTGGTTTAGACTGGTTGACCAATAAAGATCTGCCTGTCTCTGGTGCCCCAGAACTGGGATTACAGACGGGTGTGCTGCACTTGGCTCTCCGATGGGTACTAGGGATCTCAAGTCAGGTAGCCATAGTTTCCCAGCAAGTGCTCTACTTCACTGAGCTGTCTTCCCAGTCCCGATAGTCATAATCCTTTGTGCACGTGTGGATGTGTGTGTCTGTGCCTGATAGAAATGTGTATGATATGTAGGTGTGCGGGCACATGTGTCAGAGGCCATCTTTCAGAAGTTGGCTCTCACCTTCCACCCTGTTTCAAGCAGGGTCTCGTGTTCTCCACGCCACTGTGCACTGCAGGTTACTCGGCCCACTTGATGAAAGATTGCTAGGCTGATGGATACATGCTACTGCATCCGACTTTTTATGTGGGTTCTGAGGGTCAAACTCAAGTCACCAGGCTTGCACAGCAAGCTCTTTTATCTTCTGAGTCATCTCTCTGGTCTCCAGTACTGACATTCTTAATGTTACTGTGTCCCCATAAAATCATTTAGTATGGCTGAAATATATACAGCAAAATGTAGTTATCCCTTTTCAATATTCATGGAGTACCAAATGATAATGTTGACTATGACCAAACTTATATTGGCTTTGTCTTAAATGTTGCAATTGATAACAGGAAGACTTGTTGGAGGCGGGGAAAAGGCAATTACAATTTTATAGTTTCTGGACCCGGCTAGGCACCACTAAATGTTTCTATTTTCTTGACAATAGCAAGCATTGCTCATCTCACCTTGGCCGGGGTTACTTGGCTTTCATTTAAACTGCAGAGAGTGGGAGAGAATGCAAGACCAATCAGAAGGAAGAAGGAAAAGAGGAGGAGGGTATTTTACAACAGATTCCTGTGTTGTTCAGAGTAAAAAAGAGTGGTCACAGGTAAAAGATACATGACAGAAAACAGATCAATTAAAAATAAATATCAAGCCAGGGAAGCATTTATCTCAGCTGCCTTCTTGGATGCTGTCTGGAGCAGGGGAGGTTAGGGACAGAGTAGAAGAGATTTCAGACTGGCCATTGAATCAAAATCAAATTTTGCAAAACAAGTCTTTGGAGAGATAATATCTCTAGCTGCGGAGTCCTTGTTTTTTGCCATATCTATAATGAGCCCTCATCAGACGCTTACAAAATTAATGTCTTTTGGTGTGTGATCTCATTCTGTAACCATTCTCTACTGTCCAGAGCTTGATGTTCACACTGCCAGAAAATGAGAATTCTGAATCCAAGTTACATCTCTCATCCTCCCACTAGGTCAATGCATTCCATGCCTTCAATCATGGAGATAAATGCCCTTTTCCTACACATCTCCAGTAGTCCTGATGGGCCCCAAACTCCACTTCTAATTGAATTATTAGTCCTCACCCAATTGAAAACCCTGATGAAACGCATAGTGAGTCTTTACTGCTGTGATGAGGAAGAAAAGAAAGAATTTTATTAATGGAACTATTTCTCTTGGCTAGCCAGGACAGTTGAGCAGAAATGGCTATCGGATGAGTCATCCAAGCTTGAATCATCACCTACGATCAGAAAGTTAAGCTGGGCAATGACTTTTCCAGCCTTTGCTCTCAAGTCTGGGATGTCTCAAAGGATAGGTTTATTGCCTAGGAAATGAAGATTGTAATAGTTAGGGTCTTGATAACAGAAGTGTCTTTCCAGGTGAGGAGATCCAAAATGCATGTGCTTGGTGATTATACAGCATACCAGAGTCAGGTATATAATATATAAAGGATCCCCAGTAAATTATCTGTTGAATGAAATACTTTCTAAGTGAGTAGATTGGTGAGGGAGAGAGAGCTGAGTATTCCTTTTCATTTTACTGTCTTGTGATAGTATTGGAGGATACAAGTTTGGGGCTTGTAGGCTGGCTGGTTCAGTGCATATGGTCAGCTCAATTCTGAGCAGCTGAGTTGAGGAGACAGCTGGGTGTTCTGGGAGTGTGCTTTATAATGGAAAAGGCTTGCTTCTGTGACGGGAACCGAGCTCCTTTCTTCTGCTTGTTTAATTTTCTTTCTTACAAGGTTTTCTGTTTAACTTTCTTAAACATTTCCAGGTCTTGCTTTTGGTGGAGCTGTGTGTGTGTGTGTGTGTTCTTGGTGGAGCTCTCTCCTTTCTCCTCTCTCTCTCTCTCTCTCTCTCTCTCTCTCTCTCTCTTCTTAGTGGAGCTATGTATGTACACATGCGTGCGTGTGTATGACCAGAAGCCAATGCCAAGTGGCTTCCTCTACTGCTCTCACCTTATTCTGTGAGACAAGGTCTTTAGTGTAATTTGCTAATTGGCTAGCCTGGATCTGCTTTCCCCATGCCCATCCCTTCAGCTACTACACCAGGCTTTTCCATGGGTGCTGAGGATCTGAACACAGGCCCTCATGCTCACATAGGGGCCTTGAACAGCTGAGCCGTCTCTCTAGCCCAGTTCTCATTTCCAGAGCGTTATTATTGATACCAAATCGTCATGAAAAGGATAGTCTTCACTCCCTGATTCAGCATCACTGCCTTGGTTCCAACTGTGCAGCAGGTGCTGTCTCAGTCATTACACAAGTTGACACACTGGTGTCCTAACAGATGTGGTCCCTTCAGAAGGACCTTAATTCATTTAAATGGCAGTATACAAACTCATGCAGTAAGTAAATAACTGTTAAAAAACCAAATGCTGTTTTTGTTTGTAGTGCAAGCCATCTTTTGATATAAAATATTATTTAGAAATCAAATATGTATTTTATTAAAATAAGACCTTCCTCTTCAGCAGGGATCAATTGGGCCACTCAATTCGAGTCCTTCTGGCTACAGGGATCATTCTAAGTGTATTTACTTCAAGTATACAGAGAACAAATTTAACCACAGTATAGATGGAAAAACAACCCCTTAGGTTTCCAAAAGTCTGTATTCCAGGAAGAGCAGGAGGCTTTGAAGGGGCCTTTTGGTAATGAGAATGCAAATGTCTACTGGTGTCCATTACTGTAATTTCTGCTTTCTCAAGGTGATCTCATTCTACCCAACAAGCATTGCCCTACAAATACAAATTTCCAAAACAACAAAAAACAACTCCGCCCCTCTTCTTTTAATACTAATTCTGTCATAACTGAGCAAACATTTTAAAAAAATCTTACAGAGAAGCACAAATCAGAGTTATAATATACAGCCAACAGAGCACAGAATAATTAAAATAAGAAGGGGGAGACCATCAAAGGTTGGCAAAGATGTAGAGCTGTTCTGGGTCAAAATTAGTGCAAATACTTCAGAAATTATAAAGTTAGACACTTCCTTCTGGTTCATGGCTTTATAATAATCGGAAATGAGTCCTTATTTTCTCTGAAAACCACTGACAAAAATCCCTCTGGCAGCATGGTAAATAATACCTCAGCCGAGAAACTACCTAACTATTGGTCGTTAATAAACTGATCATCTAAAAAAAATAAAATAAAATAAAATAAACTGATCATCTAAAAGGCATGTCCAAACTTCTACCTGCTACAATTTGAAAATGGAAGAACAGCACACTGTTGCCCCATACAGTGGTACAGATGGTACTTAGCAGAAGAAGCCCTGCCCTAAAACTCGTGCTTCATGAGCTCAGCCACCCAACCTCAGGCTTTGGAGAGGATGAGAGCGCTGATGAAAATATTAATATGAAGTTAAGATTTTCTCAGTTGAAGCGGTAAGTGATTGGAGCAGAAAGGACTTGGGAGAGGGGGGGGGGACCCAAAGAGACGAAAGACTCAGTGGTGCATCTTCAATAAGGCTTCCCCCTGGCTAGGGAGCCTAAGGCTGAGTGCTGCCAATTCCAAGTGTTGGTCAGAAAACAGCGCAACCAGAGCTCTCATAGATTTCTGGTGCGACTGCTAGAATGTTGGTTTCTTTAAAAAGTTTAACATACACAACTCAGAAATTAAATTCCCAGGTGTGTGTATACCCAATAACCAAGAGAAAAAAATCACCCATGTCCATAAAAATCCTTGTCTGGAAGTGTTTATAGCAGCTTTTCTCCCCCATAATAGTCCCAGTCGACAATCTGAGTGCTCACTTACAATGAAATAGCAAGGCAGCAATGAAAAGGAATCAGCTTGATAGGACATGAAAAAGTCTTTTCAGTTTTTATTCATCTTTAAAGTTGCATAGAAGGTAATGGGTTTTGTTGGGGGCACTCTTACACACATGCTATCCTTCGTTCGAATTCATTTCCAACCCCGTCCCCCTCGTCCCTGTCTGGCTTCCCGTCCCTACATAGTGCCCACTTCTGCTTTCATGTCGCATGCATCCCGTTACTCTCTCTTCCCCCTCCCTTACAACATCCCCCGTGGTCCCCTTCTGTGTTCATCCCCCAGACTTTGATCTAGAGTTCTCAGGCGGGAGAAAACACGCGGGGTTTGTCTTGCTGAATCTAGCGTATTTCGATAAAACATAACGTCCATTGATTCACCCATTTTCCTACAAATTTCTTAATTTCATCTTTCTTTACTGCCGAATAAAATTTCACTGGGCACACAGATCACATGTATTTTTTTTAACTTTTATTGATTCCTTGTGGATATCATATCATGCATCCCAATCCCACTCACCTCCCCATCCCCTCTCATCCACCCTCTGCCCATGTAACCTCTAGATTTAAAAGAAAAACCAAAACCCAAACAAAGTAAACAAAACAAAGGAAGAGGGAGATGGAGAAGGAGAAAGAGGGAGAGGGAGAGAGAGGGAGAGGGAGAGGGAGAGAGAGAGACAGAGACAGAGACAGAGACAGAGACAGAGAGACAGAGAGAATCTTGTCCTGGAAGTTGTAGTGTGGCCAGTTGGGTCACAGTTTACCCTTTTGTCCATTCATCTTTACTTGTGATACACCCTGCTGCCCCCTCCCCTGCCCTGGTCAGTTCTCTTGCCTGCCTCATTTAGCAAGGGGCAGAGAAGGGAGGGCATCTTTCCCTCACCCATGCCATAGCATAGCAGATGAGGCAGGATGGGTCATCTTCATTGCCCTCACGCCCTCAGGGCTGGCTTACCTGTGTCCACAACCACAGTGTCAGCTCGAGTGTGCTGCTCAGGTGGGGTACCTGCTTGTGGTGAGGGGTGGGGCCATCTTTCTTGAGTGTGGGGGACAGCTCTCCCCTGAGGGGTAGGGACAGCTCTCCTGATGCTGTCCAGTTAAGGTCAGGGCCAGCTGTCCCAGGGCCAGTGAAGGGTGGGGCTGGCTCAGCTCAGCACAGCACGGTTCAAATGGCCCCTTGTGCTAACACAGCCATGGACAGCATCACAGACCCCAGCTGCTGTAGGACCACAGACCTAGACATGGCCCTCAGGAGCATGTGTGGATCCATGGTCCTAACACAGTCAGGGAGCTGGGAAAGCAAAGCACAGCTTTCCACGGCCTCCTGAAGCCATAGTGTGGGAGGGCAGCTCAGAGCTGGCAGGGGCAGTCGGCTGCATGTTAATGGCTCTAAACAAACTGTCTCCCAACATGAATTTACATGTTCATCCACACTGGATAATTTACCTCTTCTGCAAATTTCCCTGTGGAGTAATCCATCTTTACAATGCATCACTTTTTTAAAAAAAAAAAAAAACTAAACATCGTGTGTATATATTTTATAATTTTTATTTCTTCCTCATTTTGTTAGTTCAAGAGTTTCTTATATTGATGTGTTTAATCTTTTCCTTTTAACCATATTGATTGTATTAATTAGTTAAATTAATTAATCAACGTGATATTTAATCATATCCTCAACAGTATGTTTGGATTAGATTTCTGCACCATAGAGTGAAAAACTTTCCTTTACGTTATAAACGTGTTTTGTGTTTATGTCTTCAAACCACATTGGATGTATATGTGTGTTTACAGCTAAAAACAAATAACCCTGTCCCAAATGAGAGCCAGCATTTAACCATGGTTTCTGGAGTCTATCCGTAAGCCCTTAAAGCTGTTCTTCCTCAAAGAAGTATCTCACTTACTGAGAGCCTTGGGCTACCCTGGATGGTCTAACAATGATGATTTTCTTTTCATTTTGTTTTTAAGCGTGAAAATAAAAATAATTTTAGAAGAACAATTCTTAGTATCTGACAAAGGACCCGAAAACACATTTCTCTAGAGAAGACATACAGAAAACTGTCTAACTAACTAACTAACTAACTAACTAACTAACTAACCATCAGCAAATTCAAGTAACAGCAAAGTTTCCTCTCAGACTTTTTTGGAATCGATTTTAAAAAGAGTAAGGGACAAGAGTTGGGAAACGCACACAGAAACTGGAACCTCCCTCTGCCTATCATCTATGGAGTCATTGCTACTGTGGGCGACAATTGGGATTTCCTCAAAAATGCACTACAGCAATTCTTCTGCATCTCCAAGTGCTCCTCGATTTCCATGGGGATAACAATGATGATTGACGGTAGTGTTGAGCCGTGTCTTCAGCTGTACCACAAAGGCTAACCACGTGGTTTAGGGTGGAGGCTTTGAGTTATGAGTTGACTGGAGACTGAAACCAACCACATGAACAACCTACCAACCGATGAATCCCAAGCATGTGGCAGAGCCCCGATAAAAACCTCTCTGCTGAGCTTCTCTGGCCAGCAGTACGAGGCGTATTATCATGCATAGACATCAGGAAGATAGTGCGCTGTGACTCCACAGGGAGAGGACCAGAGAGGTTTTATGTTTACTGCTTCCCCACGTTCTACCCCGTGAGCATCTTCCGGCTGATTTTTATGTTTCTTTCTAACGAAGCACAGCCATGAGTGTCACAGCTTCCAGCGAGGTCTGTGGGTCTTCTAGTGAATTATTGAAACAAAGGGCAGCTTGGGGAGCCATACAAGCAGCAGCTGTTTTCACAAGTCGGGGTGGCCTTGTGTAGACCGCTCCCCTAGCACTGGGACTGGCTGATTCTTGCAGTGAAGGTGTGATTCCAACCGGTTCCTCTCGTCCCAGCTGCACAGCCAGTGTCGTCACACCCCCGCCCTGACTTGAAAGGAGAGCTCAGTGGTGCGATGAGGTTAGGAAGCTGTTTAGAAATGAAATGTTCATCTAGTTAAACAAGAGACACAGCAGCTCGAAAAAGTTTGAGACTGGTTGAAATATGGCGGATGAGGACTGGGGTGCTTCGTGAAGCCATGTTGACTAGTCAGTATTGTTCTGAGAGACTAAGTCAGGATTCACTAGTGTTACCATACCTCAGTCCCTTGTCCCCACAGCTATGGGTTCCATGCTTCCCTGCCCCCACACTACAAGGCTACCAGCTCTGCACTCTCAAATAGCACTCAGATTAGATTCCTATGGATGACCCTGAAGCTATCACAAGATAGGGGCTGGCCTGTGAGCCCTCGCTTTATTGCCATGTCTTATTTCCCTTTCCCAGGCCCCGTTCTGGGTGCCCTCTGATTATTTATTGCGTAACAGGAATGTTTTTCTTCCTAGCCTCCATGTATAGAGGCCCAAGCACCCTAGACTTCACCTCAGGCTGGATGAAGTTTTTCTGGCAACCCCGCTGCTGTGTTTTGATACTTAATCAAAAGCTCGCCCTGCATATTTGTGCAAGCACCATCTTGAAGCTAGGAGGTCACGTCCTTCACAGTAGAAAGCCATGGGAGAAAACAGCTTTTATGACCCGTTCTGTCAGGGTTAGGAAGGCCTGGCCTAGCTCCTCTAATTGCCACCCTCTCTTCCTTTCTCCTTTCCTCTCTTCCAGCTGTGAGGACAACATACTTCCTCAGAGGGCCAAGACTTTTTTTTTTCTGCCTGCGAAGGATACATTCCAATGGGGGTAGATTCTAAAAGTCCAGCAATGTCTTTTTAGCCTCTCTTTTCCTTTTTACACCAGGAGTCCCACCTACCTTGGCCTTCATGCACCCACATGCTTGCTCCCAAATTTTCCCAGGCTGAGGTTTGGCCCCTCTGGCTGGCTGTCTCCAAAGTGACAACTATTCCATCAACCCTGCATTCCAAAGCCCCTGCCACAGGGGATGGAGACCAGCCAAACACTCCAAGCAGCTTAAGCTGAAGAAACACTGGTGAACCCAAGAATAAAACGCAGCCCAGTGGAGGAAGCACAACTCCAGTCACAAGTGGCTTCTCACATTTGAATCAACTCGAATCTTTGCAGAGTCAACAGCACAGTTCCTAGATTGTGCCAGGCACAGTGTAAGTGTTCACCTGTGGAGCTTGACCGGGAGCTGTCACACTGGGCAGTGCAGGCAGAGCTAAACATTCCCATCACACAGAAGATCCACAGGCAGCGACGGTCTATAATAAGCCTTCCTCATTGTGCCTGGGGTTTTAGTCTAGTTCTGTAGCGGCCTGGGTAGCCTGGCTCCCTTTGTTGACTAATAGTGGCCCTATGACTTTGTCGTCTCCATGGCCATGAGCATTGATTGCTTTCACCTACTCGGTCCGTATTCGGATGCAGAATTTTATTCTCAGGTTCTTGATGGGAATCTGCATTTTGGTTCTTAGAGTTGTTAAAGTGAGAGTGGGGGCCGTCCACTGCCAGTGCACTGACAATCCGGTGGAAAGTTCAGGGATCTTAAGGGAACAGCTTTATTTTCAGATTTAGTAAAAATCACCATGCGAATCGGCACAAGGCTTAGCAGTGCCAAGTCTGTTTATGAGCAAGGGTTCTGTATGTGTCTTATGCTATCCCGGGGAGGAACATCCGTGGGTGGTAACAGCAGGCTGTGACTACAGCCAGCCTCCGCCGGTGATCACTCAAATCGGCCTCCTGCGTCCTGCCTTCCGCACCCTGCTCCTTTTTATAGGCCATCTATACGGTGTGGTGACATTTTTATTTTGCTGCCCAGCAGTTCCTAGATTTTCTCCATCCTGAATTCCTCCCCTGGGGTGTGAGTGGTGATGCCCCGCAGCTCCTGCAGCTGGAGTGGAAGTGCTTTGGCATGTCCCCCGCATTCCTCTTTACTGCCAACTGTTGCGCCACAGCTCTTTGCTTCTCTTGAGGCTATAGGTTTTTCTGCGTTTCTGGCAGCCCTGGAACATGCATTAAAGTGGTCAACAGTTGCCTTGTCATCAATGTGTTGTTGGAGACAGACTGGAAGAAGAGAGGGTACCCATTGTCAGCTCAGTGACTACTTCTGATAAACACTGCTTCACAACAAATGTGGAGAGTCCTGGTTTCGTCACAGCTCAGAAAACCAGCTAGAGAATGATTTTATTTAATCCCTCTCAGCAGAACCACTATGTATGATGTTGTGAACATTGAGTGTTACTGACAAAGAACAAGGGCTAATCTCACGGTCAAATACAGGTCAAGCTGGGCCCAACAGTCACTCACACTTTTACTGTGGCTTTCAGAGCTTGTTTTTCCTAGTGCCATGGATCAAAACATTTTAATGCTCCATCATTGAGCCACACACCAGCCTCCCTGGACCTTTTAGTAAGTGATTATGAAATGTCATCTCCCAAAGTGAGATTTCTACAGTGCATTTATCTTGGGGGTCTTCATATAACAATAACATCTCTCTCTGTGTGTCTTTCTGTTCTTTCTTTTCTTTCTGTTCTTTCTTTCTTTCTTTCTTTCCTTCCTTCCTTCCTTCCTTCCTTCCTTCCTTCCTTCCTTCCTTCCTTCCTTCCTTCCTTCTTTCTTTCTTTCTTTCTTTCTTTCTTTCTTTCTTTCTTTCTTTCTTTCTTCTTTCTTGACAGGGTTTCTCTGTAGCTTTAGAGCCTGTCCTGGAACTAGCTCTTGTAGACCAGACTGGCCTTGAACTCTCAGAGATCTGCCTGCCTCTGCCTTCCCAGTGCTGGGATTAAAGGTGTGTGCTAACCATTGCCTTACCATCACAACATCTCTTAGGGGACACTGTGAAACTCTGATGCATAGAAGAGAGGTAAAGGTTAGTACCTTGGCAAGGGCAAGGAGGGCCTTGCATCAGTCTGTACAGAGGGCATCCTAGGAGAGGCTGGCCTCTGCAGAGCCAACATGCAGTTCAGTCCATAGGCCTCAGGAACAAGGATACCTTCCTAAGCCAGGGCTGGGGACAAGACAGTGCCCTTGGAGGTGGATCAGAGTCATAGGACAATTTCCAGAAGGCCGAGGTATTCACTTGTCTGGACAGTGGATCCTACTCGGTTCTCTCTTAAGCCAGATGTGAATGTGTGTGTGTGTGTGTGTGTGTGTGTGTGTGTGTAACCATGCTGGAAAAGTTAAGGCACAACAGATGCCTCATTTCCCATGTTTCTTCCATTCCCAGGAAACCTTAAAACCCACATTAGCTGTTATGATCTTAAAGCCAATGTCAGAATTTAGTGATGTTTTTATACTTTGGAGTTGCAGAGTCCAGGTCAATTTTTTAATGAGTTTTTCCAATACAATATAGTTTGATCATGTTTTTACCCTCTCCTAACTCTTCCAAGATTTTCCCCACCTCTTTATCCTTACCCACTAAACTTTATGTTCTTTCTTCTTCCTTCTTTCCTTCCTTCCTTCCTTCCTTCCTTCCTTCCTTCCTTCCTTCCAAAAACAAGAAACAAAACCAAAAAAACCAAGAAACAAACAAACAAACAAACAATATTTCCCAACAAAAACAGCATAGGCAAACGACCAATAACACACACACACACACAAAACGCTGAAACAAAGCAAAATAAAACAAAAAGTCCACAAAAATACCATTGAGTTTGCCTTGTATCAGCCAACTACTCTTGAGTGTGAATGTGGTTAATATACCTACCTAGTGACGCTACAGTGAAGAAAACTGAGTTTTTCCTTTGCTATCAGGTATCAATTGCAGATAGCTGCTTGTTATCTTCCTGGGACTTTGTGTCTCCTTCCCACAGTCAGAGCTGGGACTCCGTCTGGCCTGAACCCATGGAGGGTCTGTGCATGCTGCCATAGTCTCTGTGAGTTCATTTGTTCATCGGTTCTATTGTGTCTAGAAGATGCTGTTTTCTTGGGCTCATTAATCACCCATGGCTCTTACAATTTTTATGCCCCCCCTTTCCACAGAGATCCCTAAGCTTTTTAGGGGGATGGCTCTGTTGAAAGCCTCCTGTTTAGGAAGCAGTGCTGCGAAGTTTCCCACTGTCTTCATGTTATCCAGTGGTGGGCCTCGGTTTTACTGCAAGAAGAAGCCTCCCTGGTGTGGGTTGAGGGAGGCCCCGACCTAGGGTGTAGCACAATGTTGTTAGGAACCATTGCATTGCACGGGCAATAGCTGCAACTAAAGTCATGTGGATTCTAGAATTAAAGTAACTTTTAATTTCTTTTCTAGATCTTTCTTTCTTCCCACTAAAGGCAGTCAAGAGGGAAGTTTACCCTCTGCCATTTTTTTAAGCCACCATTTACCTTGTTTCCATAGCTACCTCTAGCAATGACTAACCATAGTCCACAAAGGGAAAATTTCAGCCTGGATTTCCATTTTTCTTTTCTGCCCTACAGCTCCCCAAGCCTGTAAGTGGCCAGCATCAGGCTCTGGGTGAGTCAAGTCTGTGTGGTCATTGAGTCCTTCAATCCACTCTCTGTCTTTTCTTTACAGGGAGCGTTGGCGGTCACCCTCTAAGCAGCAGACTAGAATCAGAACTTGTCTGTGAGCGGTCACTCGGTCCATGGGTGTATAAAAGTCTGTGAGCAGATGACTTATGGTAACAGATGTAGGACATTGGTGCATCTAGGAGATGAGCCCCAGAGGGAACAAGTGGGTCGGTGGCCAGAATGGACATTGGGGATGTCTAGTGGCAAGGAACCTAGAAAAGGAAGTGACTTGCAGAGATGTCACTAGTTAAGTCTAGAAAGGCTGGATGGGTGGAAATGGGTGGGGGTGTATGGGGGAGGCATTGGAGATAATATTAAAATTATAAGAAAAGGCTCTGCTGATGAAAAGCTTAGGAAAAGTTATTAATAGTTGAATTAGGCTCAACTCTAAACACAGCCTCTTCTAAAGCTGATGGACTGAGTCTGCTTCTTAGCCAGGCAGGGTTGTAGTCTTGACCGTATTAGGTCAGTCTGGTTCCTACCTTTGCTAGAAAGCTTGGGGAAGCACAAAATTCCTCAGAGCTCTCTCTGGGAGACTGCGATGGTTTTGTGTTATTCAAGTAAAGCCTACCTTTCTAAGACATTAGATTAAGAAGCAAGAGGTATTCAGATTTATGCATTATAGTTCATAGAACGGCCATTATCCATAAAGAGTATGACCACACCCTGCTGTGAGAGGCTTAGAGGTGCAGTTTGGAGTCAAGACAAGAGAATGGAAGATGCTTTAATGGAAGAAATTTAAGACCCATTTCATCAAAGTCATCTTCCTCCTTCATGTTGCAGCTGTTAGCTGTAGGTATGTTAATGTCACAAATTACTGTCCTATGTATTGTCAAGTCCCCATTGTAGAAATGAAAATGGAGGTTTGAAGAGGTCATGTGACCTGACTAAGGTAAAAAGCAAGCAACCAAAACTAGTAAATAGGTTTAAATAGCCCAAAGTCTCTTTCTCCAGCCCCAGGATTTCTGTAAGTGCTCGAACACTTTGCCTATGTTAACCTTCCCAGGACTGAGAGACAGAGAACATCTGGCTAGCATTTCCCACGTTTAAAATTTATTTTAAAAATTTATGTTCTTTGAGATTTTCTTCAATTAATTAAATCTATTCATTTATTTTATATTTAAACTGCAGCTTTCCCCGATTTCTCTCCTCCCCTTCTCTCCCCTCCCCCACCACCTCTATCCCCCCACAATCCACAATCTATTCTGTTTCTGCTCAGAAAGGGGCAGGCCTCCCATGGATGTCCACAAAGCATGCCATATCAAGTTGAGGCAGGATCAAACTCTTCCCCTTGTATCAAGGCTGGGCAAGACAACCTAACATGAGGAATAGGCCCTCAAAAGCCAGCCAAGGTGTTAGGAACAGACCCTGCTTCTACCTCCAGGAGTCCCATAAGTAGACCAAACTACATAACTGCCACACATATGCAAAGGGCCTAGGTCAGTCCCATGCAGGCTCCCTAGCTGGCAGTCCAGGGTCTGTGAGCTCCTTAATAGCTCAAATTAGTTGTTTGTGGGTTCCCTTATGATAACCTTGATCCCCCTAACTTTCACAGTACTTCCTCTGACTCCTCAACAGGGTTCCCCAAGCTTGGCTCAGTGCTTGGCTATGGATCTCTGCATCTGTTACTGGAAGATGGCTCTCCAATGACAATTGGGGATGTCACCAATCTGATGACTGGAGATGGCCAATCCAGGCTACCTATTCACCACTGCTAGGAGTTTTAGCTGGATCATCCCTGTAGCTTCATGGGAGTCTCCTTTGCATCAAGCTTCTACCCGATCCCCAAACTGCTCCCCCCACCGAGGCATCTCTTTCATTACTCTCCCCTGTATTCATCCCCCAACCTGATCTCTCATGTATCCGTCCCTACCTGCGCCCAGTCTACCTGGGAGACCTCTTCTATTTCCCTTACACATATGTGTACACACATCACCTACTCCGCTCTCCATAATGTTCTTGATTCTGCGCGTTTACAGAAATGACAGTGAGGTTTTTTTTTTTCTACTAGAAAATAACAAGATGGCATGAATCTGTGGCTTAGGGCAGTGATGACCACATGCACCTGTAGCCCTACACATTGTTTTTACAATTATTTCTCCATTCTGGTTTCCAGTGATAATCATACTATTTCATAATAATTAGTGTTTTCTTCATGTATCCTTTAATTTAAAAATACCTAAAAGCATCTATCTTCGGTTTAAAAAGTGTGATTCATATTTGGTAAAGGTATGTCTCCGGTGTGAACTGCAGCTTTGCACATCCAAACAAAACCGTCACACTTTTAAACACGCACGTTACTTATCTGCTTTACAGTTCAGACACAAGTTGTCATCGGGCTGCATGCATGTAATCGAAGCCCTGAGGAGGCAGGTGCCAGAGGACAGGGAGTTCAGGGCCAGCCTGAGCTACACAGTGAAATCCTGTTTCAAAATTTAAGGGCAAGGGATGTCGTTCAAGTATAAGGCTTGCTTAGACCACGGACAAAGCCTTGTTAAATTAATAAATAGTAATAACGATACTTGCAGATGTTAATAACACAAATTCAGCTCCTAGTAGTTACATAAATGGCAGCTGAAACAACTCTAGTCTGGTTTCTCCCTACAGACTTCCTGTTCTCATTCTTTGGGTATGCTGGGGAGAGGCAGGCATGTGCAGCAGCACAGGATGCTGGGTAAAGACAGGCTTGTGCAGCACAGGATGCTGGGGAGAGGTAGACTGGTGTAGAAGTACAGGATTGGAGTGAGGAACACCTGTTAGTGCACAGGATCAGGAACTGTTAGGATACAAAGGAGGCTGAGCATGTGTGTGTCAGGGCTGACATAACAGGGAGGGCTTCATATGAAGTGTGTTCATGAAGGATAAACTTGTACTGACAGACAGCTTCCATGCACACTACTAAGCTTCAAAAGAAGTTATCGCACAGTTTAGGAAGTGGTCTAGTGAAGAGCTTAAGAGACAGAATATTTTTTTTTATCACAGCCATTGCTGGCACCCGTGATGATAAATAGCTAATTTTCAGTATTGATTTACTCAAACAGTAACTATTTTAGCCACTCATATTTGTGTGGTACAGTGCAATGATTTGGTACTTGCATATAATTTGTAACAGCCCAATTAGGGCAGCTTGCATTTCCACTACCTTAAAGATTAAAAAATCTTTTGATTAATGCATAAGAATAGGTGGAGTGTGGCAGACTATTTCAGTGCACTGTGCTGGACATGTGCACGAATTTCCATCTCTCTGCTGCTACTTTGTGTTTGGGGGTTTCCAGCTACTCCTAGTTTTAATGAGATTTTTTTATATTATGCAAGTCTTTTGATTGCTTCGTGTATCGAGTCCAGAATTCTTAATACCAATACTCTCTACTGAAAACAAAATTTGTCAGAGATATAAGTAAGGCTAGCAGTAGTTCCAATAGTTCACTGAGAGGTGCCTGAACTCTGAAAGTTGACTCCTTAGCAGATAATGTTGGTTGTCAATCACTTCTGAACAAGAGGCATGTCCTTTAGTGATGGATAGTGGGTATGGTGTCACTGTATTGAAGAAATCTGAATTTTTTTTCAAGAAGCTATAAGTTGTTGTTAACCTTTACCCTAGTACATAATAGCTTATTGTGAATCATAACTGCGAACACTGGAACTTAGTGTTTCCATTAAACTGTGGTTTTGTTTCTTTTGTACTTTGCTTCTGTGTTTTGGGTTTACAGATGAATTATTGTCCTTGGTGTTTTTTTGGTGAGGCATGTGTGTGTGTGTGCACATGTGTGACAGGGTATTAAACGGGATAGCTTCAGATTTCTCATATACCTGCCTCCGCTTCTCAATTATTAGGATTGCAGACTTCTGCCATATAAACCCAGCTGAACCATGCTTTGGTGCTGAACATCCCTTGTTTTCATCCTTCCTAAACTACAGATTTCTCTGTAAAGACCACTCCCGTTGTTAGCTTTTGGTACCCAACTGCTTTGGGGAGCCTCCCTCCAACTGTTTGGGGGCTGTCCACTGTCACCACTTAGGAAACTGCCTATACTGTTAGGAAGTGTCCCAGTTTAATAGATAGCTCTTCGGGGACAGTTCTCAGCTTGGGAAAAAATGGTTCATGTCTGTGCAAAATTTTTCCTGCAAACTCAAGTTTGATTTGATTTGCAAAACAGGAGAGGACACCACCAGCAGGTACCTGAGTTTTGTGACCGGCAGGTGTATGTTCCTGGATGCAGCTCCAGGAGCCTCTGGGGACCATGGGCCAGCAATGACAGAAGAAGGCTCATCATCCAGTCCCCTTTACCAGCCTGTCGGAGCTGAGTGGGTTGGATGCGGTGGGCACACAAGGAACATTGTGCTGGCATCAGCTGTCACATTGTCCTCTGAGCCTGCCAGAGATGACAACAAGGAACAATTCCATAATCCTGAACAAATTATGGAAGGGGACAGCTTGTGAGAACTTACATGAAATTTGGAAAGCCTGGGGCTGTATTGTTCTTAATCATGAACTTCTCTCTTTAGTCAATGTCCAAGAGACTGGTGCCAAGGAAAGATCTTGACAGATGGAATTTATTGAATGGGAAAGATAATAAGTGACTATAGCTTATGGCTGTATTCAACCAGGCCACAGTGATTTAGAGAGCTTTCTTCTATAATGTCACTTTTTTGATTAGACAGATAATAAGATCATTATAGAAATCATAGAAAATATAAAGAAATAATAATCACACACAATTTTAATGTCTCAGAATTAGCACCGATTAACACTGTGGTGTAATATCCATTTTAAAATCTGGTCCTTTTCACTAAGTGCAGGCTTAAACATGCTTCTCTGTGCTTAAAATTCTTTTAATACGTGCATGTTACTTCATTGTGTAATTTGGTGTTTACTGTTATCATTATTTACTTATGCTGTGCCATCCATACCATCGGGCTTTTCTATTTTCACTCTATGAATAACACCACGACAAGCACCATTGCAGGAAAGTTCATGTATCTTTCTGAAGCTCAGGTTGGGCGGATCTGGGAGTTGTTGGGGGAGAGGAAAATGTGATCAAAATATAGTGCATAAAAATTATTTAGAAAAAATAAGTAGAGTCTCCCCACCTCAGAGTTAGGATCTGACTTGGTATACTTGAGAGCCTCTGTAGGGCAGTCAGTCCCTAAAGGCTGCCAGGCTTTCATCAGTGCTCTGGGTGGTTTCTTGGACCTTAGCATAGTTTACTGCCTGGAGGGATGCTGTTCTCATATAGTCCATCAGTCAGGTTAGGAAATGGTATGTATGTGCCAGATCGGGAGAGTCGAGCTAATGATTGCACGTAGGGCTGGCAGAGGGGACCACTGCATTTCTACATGGTGGGTCCTGGGTATGAAGAGTTTGCATAAGCAAAACCCATGTAACACACACACACACACACACACACCTCACACACATGCTCACACATACTCACACGTTCACACACACATACACACCACAGACACATACAATAAGAGAAAACTTATTACTCGTCTTCCTGGGTTTGACTTATTGAGTATAACATAATGATCTCCATTCCTATCCGTTTTCCTGAAACGCCATGAGTTTGGTTTTCTTCGCAGCTGCACCGTGTATGTGTGATGCGTTTCCTTTATCCATTTATCTGTTAGCTGGCTCCATTTCTTAGGTCTTACTAACAGTACAAGTGTTAAGCATGGACATGAAGACAGCTCTGTGGTGTGCTGACCTGGAGTCGGTTGAGTATACACCCATGCATGGCACAGCCGAGTCGTATGCTAGTTTGGGCTTTGGCGTTTAAGGACAGCTACAGTGGACTTTCAGAGGCTAACCGGTTTACATTCCTACCAACGTCGTATGAGATTCATCTTTCCTCTGCACTTTGGGACTGCTTTATTCTATTTCTGTGAAGAACATATTTGCAGTTTGATGGAGACTGGACTGAATTTATGTGTGGCTTTTGGTAATATAAGCCATTGTTATAATTTCGACTCTGCTAACCCATGAGAATAAAAAGTTTCTGAGCTTCTTAAATGTCTTTCTCTAGTGTCATAATCTTTTCATTGTTGAGCCTTCCACGTCCATGGCTGGCTTTATTCCTAGCTATTTTATTTTATTGTTGTTTGGAGTCATTATGAATGGGATGTTCCACCCCCTAGCCCAATTCCTGTCTCAGCAGTTTGATGTTGGCATACATAAAGGTCACTCAGTTCTGCGAAGTGATACAAATACCCTGCAACCTTGCTGGACACGCAGTCAGTGGGAACTGAAGTGTTCGTGGCATCTGGAAATCAGGGTACCTTGACTTTCGGAAGCTAATCTATGCTGGCTGGGTACCTCCTTTACAAACAGTTTTCCCTGTTTCACAAGTACCTGTGCCCACTGTTTGCTTGACTACGTAGAGCCTTTTAGTCTGATAGAGTCCCACTTTCACTGCTTCTTTGGCTGTCTGTTCTTTGGAATCATACCGAAAATGTACTGTCAGAATCTTTGTTTCTTTTTGTTTTGGGAGACCGACTCCAAACTTGTATTCCTCCTGTCTCAGTCTCTCAGGTGCCGGGATTTCAGCCATGCATGACTTACTCATCCTCCAATTTCCAGGAGCATTGGCTCTATATTCTCTAGTAAGAATTTTACAGATGCTTACGTTTAAGCCTTTAGTCCACCTTGGATTAATTTTTGTAGGTAGTATAAAATGTTGATCTAATTTTATTCATTTATTCTTGCAAATTGGATATTCAGTGTGCCTAGCAACATTTATTAAATAGAATATCTTTTTCTGGAATTTCAATACTGACCCATTAGTCTGTGTCCCTTTTTATAACCAAATTATACTGTTTTGGTTGCTATAGTTTTGTGACATAGTTCAATCAAGAGTTATAGTTTCTCTTGCTTTGTTCTTCTTTCTTAAAATCGTGTGTGTTGTTTAGGATCCTCTGTGGCTCTGCATGAAGTCATGGACCCCGTATCTCTGGCAAGAGCTCTTGGAATTTTTATAAGAATTATACTAAATCTGTACAGTAAACACCATCTTCCTGTGGGTCAGATCAAAATATTTGGGGTAAAGTATCAGCTAAATACGTATTTTTTCCTTGCCATTATGCCCTAATCAATACAGAACAGAGAACATATATTAACACCGTATTATATGCTATAAGCAAGCTAATGATTTCAAGCATATGGAGGATGCTTGTTACGTTTACATACTATAGGTGACATGTGCACCTATAGACTGTGGCATCCTGGAACCAGACCCCATTAGATGACTGCAGGATAGCTTGACACCTCTGGGTAGTATGTTAATTTTAACAGTCTTTTCCATTTGGCCTGATTCTGTCAACTCCCAGAAAAGCAGGCACTGGGAGGAGGTATGTGAGAGGGACAATGTGGCCTCAGAGAAGCTGTCCCGAGGTTTGAGTCTTCCTGGCCATGGCACCGACGCATCAAGATGAAGAGGCTTTAGTTGAATGCTGCTGAGCTGGCACGCTCAAAGATGACATGTTAGTCCCCTTAACGAGATCCTCAGGGGACTCTGGTACATTGTCAAGGCTCGGTCCAGTCTCAGAGAACCCCACTCTCTCCTCTGAACACAGTTGTCATTCTGTCCTACAATCTCAAAATTGTCACCAGCAGAAACCGAACTTGAATTAACATTGACTTTGGAACTTGTGCTCCGTGCCAAGCGTTGTTGACAGTGGCAGTGACCGTCATTGCTCCAGCAACCAGCTTCTATATTTGGGTTGGCTCTGAAGTTCTTTCTGCTTGGAGCCTCTACCTGGGGGTTCTTTCCTCTTCTCCCGAACTCTTGCCAGCCATCACTTTGGCCTCATTTAGCGATGCCGTCTTTTCCTTCTTTGGGTCTCTGACTCTGCCAGAGTCAGCTTTGCCTCCACTCTGCTCCCCTGGCATGACTCTGGCTTCAGGTCCCTGGTCTGGCAGTCAGTCCCACATTCTCAGAACATTTATCCATGATCCTCAGAACTTCTCCGTGACTCCAGTACCTCTCCCTGCATCAAGGATATGACATCCCTACCCACTCCACTTTAATTAACCAAACACAACTCCTGCCTTAAAGGAAAGTGGTGATTTCAACTGCTTTCCCTGTACAACAGAGGAACAACAACAACAACAAAAAAAAGCAGGAAAAAAAATCTCACACAGACCCATGAACATAAAATAGAAAAAAATGTGGCCCTCATGTTCATCAGAGGGTAAAACCCGGGATGAGGGACAGAAAGAAGGCAAATGCTACCTTTTGTGTCCCTTTCCTAGGCTGTGAGAACTAGGTTTGAGGTGACCTTCTTGGGAAAAAGAAAAGTAGTAGAATTCTTGGTGACATTTCCAGATTTCTTAAACAAAACAACCTAACAACAAACAAAATGTAACCCCAGTCAACCACACATTCTCTCCCCACCCCACCCTCCTATCCCCTCCCTCTCCGAACCCCACCAACCCTCTCCCCTCTTTACTCTTCTCCTCTCTCTATTTCTACAGACACCGATTACCAGCTCTCTCTAGGGTGGGGCAAGAACTTGACTTCCACTTGCCTCTTCTGTGGCAAAGAATGACCAAACTGAATTAGTAAAGTCAGTTCATTGCTTCAGAACAGGCAAAAGGGAGCCAGCTCCATAGGGCTCACTGGTAGAGGAAATTCTTGAAGAAGAAACCTTGGTCACTGAGAAAGGAAAAGATAGTACCAGTCTGGGTGGTATTTGTAGGGATCTGAAGGGGCTTGATGTGCACTCTAGATAAGCAGTGACCTTGGGCAAAGACTCAAATGAACCATCCCATGTATATCTGTCCCAAGAACTCCATGTGTGGCCAGTTTTTACCACTTCCTTTGTTCAGTGTGGCTTAACCTGTGCCCGTATCAGCTTCTGTGTGCAGGTGCAAAGACCTGGAAGCCAGCTTGCTCTTATCCTCACCTTCTGCTATTGGACAGCAACTTTCCTAATGCATTAAGCTTAAACTTAGCTTGCTCTTCAGAACAATTAGAATGACAGTGATATTGTGGGTGAAGTGAGCTGCCAAGGGCTCCAGGAGGAGAAGAGTCTACCTGCTTCTGACGCATGTGCTTCCTACACTTGCTGGTCTTGCTAGGGCTCTTGTGGCCTTCCTGGTCACCTCTGATGCCCAAATAATGATACTGACTGACCAACCAGAGAGAATGCATTCTCCTCTGAAACACGTGTCTGAGGCTGTTCATAGCTAATGGTCAAAAGATCATTCCCAACATTCCATAGTTAGTGAGGAAGCAAGCTTTGAAATACGGTAGGATAACGGACAGGGACCAAAGCAGGTACTGGATCTAAGAGTGTTCAGAATGTCATTCCTGCTGGCCAAATTGATCTAGTAACAGACTGAGATGGAGTGAAACACCTCAGGTAAGGCTGTACTCACAAGCCGAACCAGCAGTGAAAGAGGAACACCATGGCATCAGGATGTGTGAAAAGATCAACATGCCCATGTACTGTCACAGACTCTTTTCTAGAGGGTGCCATGTGACTGAGACTTGGCAGATTAAGCGGAGCTATGCAGACAGGCAAGAGGAGGCAGGACATGTACTCCATAAAACACCATACAGCAGAGAGGGTTGACAGCTCAAGGAATTACAAACACCCAGAGTATCAACAGCAGTGGGGCAGGGTTAAGCTCAGGTTGGGTTTTGTCATAGTACCACCCCCTGTCCCCACTCCCTAAAAATCTCCAGGACCACAAGAAGGACAACCTTTAAGATCCTTGTGGAGGAAAGGTTATCGACCAGTGACCAGAAAATACAGTTGATCCTATTCGGAATCTTCACACGTGTGGCCAGATTGGAGCACTGATGTGGTATTAGTGTGGTGGTGAACACAGCTGCCTTCTGACCTGGAGCCTTGGATGCTGCACACACAGAGATATAGCCCAGTGCAAAACTTTGATCAACTAGTGTTGTATGGCACTGGTTTGAATGGCAGAGGTTGCACACCTGGGAATTATGCAAACAACAGCTCACACTGACTTCCCCAAAATGTACACAAGCCAATCTGGGTTGTACTCCTTGTTGACCTTGGTCGTGGCTACTAGACTAGTAACCGTCTACCTGTCTTTCTTCTTAGGTGTTCCTAATACACTCTTTGTTTGTTTTAAATTCTGGTCGAATGAGTGAGTTCTTTACCATCCAAGGATTGAAACATGTGATTGCAGGCCCCCAGTGCATATAGAATTGGAACTGTGGAAAGTCGAGTTAGGGAAGGGGAGTTAAGGGAATGAGAAGTGAGAAAAGGAGTAAGAAAGGTATGGGATGATGAGAGGAAAAAGGCTTCTCTTGTAACGTGATTGGTGTCATTTTCACAGGCCTTACACAGGGCTGATTAACGCTGGGACTGGGAGGCTTGAGTTGAGACAGGGGCTTTCTGCACGAATTGCTTGTTGGGGGCGACCATTTCCCTAGAGCTGGCTCTGGCTTGAGGCTGAAATTCTGGTTCAGGAGAAAACCAACCCTGGTTTTATAGCCTCATCAAGAACTTACTTCCTTAGAGTCTGAACTTAGAGGCTGGTTAATTGTCACTAGGCAGAGTTTATATCATAGCTCAATATTCTATCTTGGACTAATTATACTCATTATTTTAGGATTAATAGAAAAGTGCTTCATTAAAATCCTTGGAGAAATTATCCAAAACTCGGAAGTACGGTGAAAGAATGACTGTCGCCCTTTCAGGGCCCTGACAGAGCTTCATCTGAGTGGCCGTGGACCAAGGATTTATGTGTGGAAATGCAACATTATTCAGCTGGGTGCTTACGATGGTACATGACCCAGCCTCTACGGACAGAACATGTTGTCCTGTCTACATGAGTGCACAGTAATGCGTCTGCTTTGCATGCTTCTCAGTGTTTCACTGCCCCTGAATGTCATAGACAGGGTGAGTTTTCCCCTTCTGGTGCATGGCTCCAAGGAATCTGCCTGTTTTGTAGCAGGCTCTGTTTCTAATTGATGACTTGATGTCAACTTTAACTATTATTTGGACAAGTGACTCAGCTAAAAGAACCTATTTTTTTGTCCAGCAGTAATTATGGGAATGAAATCAGCCCAGAGACATACTATTCACTTGACTCCCTTTATAGGTCTGTCACAGGGACATAGAGGATGGGGGAAAACGTCTTTTTACGTGCCAAAAAGGAGCTGAAATGCAAAACAGCTCTCCACCTTCCCATCTGCCTGCAAACTAGATGTGTCCCGGAGTGTGTATCTGAAGCATTCATTTGAAGAGAGCAATAATTTCTCTCAGGCACAAGCAGGAGTCAGAAGTGAAATTTAATTTGAGCCCACTTATGCCCAGCATACTGACTGATTTGGAGAATGGTGTGTGAACTGGCCATTGACTGAGGGATTCGGGGTACAGCCTGCACCCTGGACTATGATACCAAAATTTCCGACAGCAAACGAATACAGTGACTTATGTGCAAAATCCAGCCAGCCACCTGGACTGTCTGGTATTTCATGGGGTAGGGAGACCATTGCTACCATGTCTATGTTGATGGAAATGACAATTTTGGTTCCCCTATCATTAAACTAACTAGATATTTGAGTGTGGTATGGCTTAAATCACAGCACGGCCACAACTTGCCTATGTGTAGATTCTTCATTATAAACGGGGAGTGAGAATAATACTGTAGACTGTGTCCCTCTCAGAATTCTTATGTTGAAACCCACTCCTCAGGGTGATGACATTAGAAGGTGGAACTAGAGCTCTGGGCGGGTGATTGGATCATGGGGTGATGTCCTTCTAAATGGGATTGGTGATTGCTAGAGAGTATTTCCTACCTTTTGCCATGCAAGGACACAGTAAGCTGTCCTCCATGAACCTGACCACATACTATGTATGCCAGCACCACAGTTTCTGATTTCCCAGTCTATGGAACCATGCAAAGAAATTTCTGTTTTATATAGTCACCTGGTCTATGGTATTTTGTTGTAGTAACCCTGGTAGCCCAAGGTAGGTACCCACCTTTCTCCCCTCCGATAAGATAAATGAAGAAGAATGAAAGTTAACACAACACAATCAAACTGGAAAACTACAAAAGTTCCCACTTACAGAGAAAAAAGAGGGAGCATCCAGAAGCCACTGACCCACAGCAGTGACAAGCCCTGAAAGGTCATCCTTAGGCTCTGCCTTGAGAGGCGTCTGCTGGAAACATAGCATTCTTTGAGGTAGTAGAACTTTTACAGGACTTACATTTGCTTCCATGTAGCAGAAGCAATGCCCTCTGTATGCTTTCACAGATATACCCTTCACTTTCCAACTTCTCCATTGTTGTGGAATATTAGTTTAAGATGTGTTACATCCATTTATACTGTGGAATATTTGTTTAATAAGGCAAAGATGTGTTGCATTTGTTTAACTCCGTAAAACTGTGTTATTTTGCCTGCCTACATCACCTGATAGGTCTAATGAAGAACTGAAAGACCAGTAACTAGGCAGGAGAGAGAAATAAGTTGAGATTTCAGGAAGAGAGAATAAACAGGAGGAGAAATATAGGGAGAAGACTAGGAGTGAGAAAAGGTGAAGGGGGGGGGGATGCCAGAGGTCAGGCATCCAGCAGAAAGACATATAGAATAAAGAAAGATAAAAAACCCAAGGGCAAAGTGTAGTTAAAGAGAAACAGGATAATTTAAGTTAGAAAAGCTGGCAAGAAACAAGCCAAGCTAAGGTTGGGCATTCATAAGTAAGAACAAGTCTCCGTGTATTTACTTGTGAGCTGTGTGGTTGGTTCCTAGGGAGTAAAAAGACAAACCAACCAAACAAGCAAAAACAACTACACGCCACTCATTGGGCTGGGCATGCCTTGATCAGTTGTCTGTATTTTGAGCAGTTGCAGTTTTCTGTGGGTGGTGGTTGTCCTCTGCTGCAAAGAGAGACTTCTTTGCTGAGAGGTGAGAACTACACTTACCTGTGGGTATAAGAGCAGGTTTTTAGAATACAGTTAGGAATTATGCTGGTCTAGGAAACCACTGGTAGGAAGCTTTCCTCTGAGATCCATGACCTCGCTAGCTCCAGGTAGTTGGATAGATTTCTAGTAGCAGGCATGATTTCTCACCTGTTGACCAAGCCAAGTCAAGAGTTGTGGGTTACCACTAAGGTAAGTAAGTGTGCCAGTATTACACCTTAGGAGTGTAATAGTTTAGGCTTGGCCATTGCTGTGGTTCATAGGGTCACAGCTAGGTAGGACTTCTGACTGCTTACCTCCTTTGGCAGCTTGCATAGCACCTTCTAATGTTGTGAAAGCTAGTCCTTAGGGAGGAGGCTTTCAGGTCAGATCCTGTAGCATGTCTTTCTCTGTAACATGGGGCATCTATATTCAGCCTACAGGCCTGTAATGTCTGGCAGACTTTTCTGTGAAGCAGGAATTTTGAAGGTCTTTCCTATCCTGTCCAGGCAAAGTTTGACAGTCACATTTTTGTTGTTGTTTCCTGCTTGTCCAGTTTGGACAGCACACTGTCAGCAGTCAAGGCAAGAGCAGTTTCTTGCACAAATGGCTAGCTTTGTCACACTGAAAGCAAACTCCATATAGAGCTTCTTTGATATCCATCTGTAACTGGAGCTTTCTCTCCCACCCACCAGTCCCCAAATAACCACTCTGAGACTTAATATTAATTACAAACTGTTTTTCTATTAGCTCAGACTTATTATTAAGTAGCTCTTCCAACTTAAATTAACCCATTTTTATTAGTCTATATTTTACCACAAGGCTTGTGAATTGTTACCCCACAACTTGCTTCCCTGGCAGCTGCTTGCATCTCTCAGACTCCACCCTCTTTCTCCCCATGTCTCTCTTTGGATTTTCTACCTGGCTTTATTCTGTCTGGCTATTGGCCAAATCAGCTTTTTTTTTTTTAATTAACCAAGGCAATAAAACATATTCACAGCATACAGAGGGGCATCCCACATCATCCACCATCCTTTTTTGAAATAAATTGGTGCTGTCAGGAGCAGAAGTGTCTCACTGACATGAAAAGTCTTATGTTTTTAAAACATTTAAAATGCCATATTCTGTAAATCTTAAAAAATGTTTAAAGACCATCTATATATCTAAAATATATTTCTGTATTACCTTAAAAACATACTTAACATGACTACAAATTCAATTGCTGTAGATGATTAACTATTAACCTGTATTTCTTAATTATTCTAAATGATTTACAATAATAGCTTTTAAGGACTAGAACTTTACATAACATTTTTGAATGCAGAATTTTGAGGAAACTGCAACAGAGGCATTCTGGACTACTTGCCTTTTTTTGGTGCTTGGTTCTTTTTTTTTCTGAGAACACATAAACTTTTAAAGATAACATATATGCATATTTGTATTGACACAAGTATGGAATGTTTGTTATATACAAGGTCAGCTAAAGATTTTTTTGTTTTATGTTTGAGCAGGTAAAAGTCAACTTTTTCAGTCTATGTGGACTGAACCAAGTCTCTATCCATGCCACATGAAATAATTTCACGTAATAGTCATGAGGACTCTATAGTCAATAAGATTTATCATGTGTCATCTAGTATCAGAGCTGTTCCCATAGTAGAGGGATCAGCATATACACCACTTGTCCTGTGGTCTTTCTTGGTTTCTTCTTTCATATCTGCAGCCAAGATTTTCAGGTCTCCCCCAATCAAATCTGATCTCTATCAACTAAAGAAATTTACAGCCTTTCATTTTTCTGTGAAAACAAAAGCACAACCTGTTCCCCAATGTAACGTATTTTATGACTTCCATTTTGAAGTTAAGATGGTCTTAAAATATGTAGGTTGGTTTAATTTTCCAGTTTCCATAATCCAATGTTTCTTAGAAGCTATTTTTTTTACCATTAGCATCTAAAAAATTAAAAGACAGCAAAGCACCATACAGAATACAGATACCCTGTGTATTTTCCATCTTTATGTGACTTACTTATTTTTTATTACTTTGCTCTTTCTTTAAGGACTTTATTATTTTTAAGCTATTTAGTTTTTCTGTAACGGTCTATACCAGTTTTCTTTTATTTCTTCACCTAAGTACATTTTTAAACATTCTGTAACTTTTTAGAGAGTTTTTGTATCTGGACCTGGCTTTTCATGTGTGTGCAGTTCTCTGACTGCAGGAGATAAATCTTAAACTGCTAGGCTACCTTAGTGGAGTGGCACTGGCAGCTGGATCCGCCCCACTTGGTCTGTGAGAGCCTAGCCTCATGCAGTGGGTACCAGCGGGAGCAACATTTACAGCCCCAGCTCTGGGAAGTCACTGAATCTGAGATGTGGCAGGCATTTTTTTACCCAGCATGTTCGTTGCTCAAGAGCTAAGTTGCGTAGAAGACCCTCTTAAAAGAACTGCTATAGAGACACAGTTTTCTCAGGCCCTATGTGAAAGGTATTTGAGACTCCATGTCGGAAGCCACATATAACAAGTCCTGCCAGCCAACTCCTAATAATGACACAGAGATTTCTTATTAATTATGAAAGCTCAGGTAGTTCTTAAAACTTAAATTAACCCGTTTATGTTAATCTATGTTTTATCATGTGGCATCACCTCTCTCCCATCTGGTACCTCCTGTTTCATCTCTGAGTTTCCTGGTGACTACAACGCACCTAGATTCCTCCTCTTCTTCCCTTCTCTCCCTGGAAATCCCACCTATACCTCCTGCTTAGTTACTGGCCATTCAGCTTTTTATCACACCAATCACAGCAATACACCTTCACACAGTGTACAAATACTCCACATCAAGAGCCATATTTGAAATACATGGTATTTTCAGAACACGGAATCTTCAGTACACGGTGTCTTCAGCAACAGGAGGCAACCAGTGACAACAGCATTCAGAGCTGTTTGGGGAGTCTCTTGGTCTCCCTGGTCAACAACACAGGAAAAGGTTTCTCATGCCTGGCTCTAGGATTCATGTTAGATGGTTTATGATTCTTTCCAGAGGCACTGTCAACCCATGTGGCATATGCTGTAACTTCACTTATATACATGCTCACACATGTATATGTATATTTGTGTGCATACAAATATACTCACAGGTACTATACGTGATTCTAGGTAAACATAAAATATTTTCTTAAAGCTTTTCAGACACCCTTTGTATCATTTATTTCTCCTCCTTCCTTATCCTTCCTTGCTTCTTAGTTAAGGCTCTCTTCCTACTTTTCGCCTTCCCTGCCCCCATCATTAGCATCTTACTGTTACCCTCATTTGTGACACAGTTTTAGTTTTCAAAATATGGCCACATCCCATTTCTGGTATGATCCTTTATACAATAACAAAGAGACTCAAACATGTAATCACTTGACCCTTGGGCATTTACTTTTCAGTGACTGAGTAGTCAAAGGATATTTCAGACCAGCAGGGAGGAGTGTGTGTGTGTGTGTGCTTTTCACAGTCGCTTTAGTGACAAGTGTTTTACATGTGACCACTATGCTCTTCTAGGTGGGTGGGACCTCACTGTTTGCAGCTCAGTCAGAAGAGACTCACATGTGGAAAGTTTTGATGGGCGAGGTCCGGAGGTGGCACATAGTGATGTTGTATAAGAAACATCGCAATGTTAATTAAGAAACACACCTCCCATTAGCTGTACCCAAGAAGAAGTGGACTGTTGAGAACAATGTTCTGTGTGCATATTTCTGAGCTATCAAAGCCAAACATGTGGGGATCCTAGGCACATAAGTGTGTGTAGAGGAGGAAGTGAGACCGAGTTAGGGGAAAGCACTGGGAACAGATATTGTACCTGGAAGGCCAGTGTATTGTAACAAAGTTGAGCATGGAAACTGTCTTCATATGGACCGTGTAACTATCCCTCTGTTCCAGACTAGTTCTTTATGGGAACGAATGCTTCACCAGCATGAGAAATAACCAGGCATCTTTACACACATCCCGACACGCTTTATATCTTTAAGAGAATTTCCTGCTGTCATAGAGGGTGAAGTTTATACTGAGATTGAGAGAGAATGTGTCAGCCTTTTGCAAGACAGTTTTGACAGTGATATGATGGCTAAGTCATTTCCAGAAACTCTGTCTACCATAAAAATATAAACTAGGAAAATGAGCTGCATGCCCCCGTGTCTATCCTGTGTCTCTTAATAGAGAGCCTTGTGACAGAATCCAAATCCATAGGGACCTGGTTTTAGTGAATTCTGGGGAGCATGCACTCCAGTGCTCTCCAATTTTAAGATGGGTCTAAGAGATATAGAAATGGAGGGATGTCTTCTACTCGATAGTTTTGGATAAAAGATGTCTTAGGGTTTCTACTGCTGTGATGAAACACCACGATCAAAGCAACTTGCAGAGGAAAGGGCTTATTTCACTCCTTCCTGCCACACTATACCTGCGTGTGCATTTTTTGATGAAGAGTCAGATGTTATTTTAAGGCTCTCCGAGGCCCCTAACTGGCATTAGTTTTAATTATACCACTGGCAAACTAGATCTGTTCTGCTTGCCAAAAGGAGACCTGACCACTTAAGTTGTCATGAAGGAAGACTCTGGAATTGTGTGTTTAATTAGACTGACTAAAGATCAATCAGACATAACTACATGCAAGGTTTTAAAATTCTATTTTATAGGCAAGTAGAGCTAGCTTTTTACCTCTGCACACTGTAGTTGCTAATCATCTATCCTCAACTTTTTTCTTCTTTTCATTTTGATGATCTACTTAGCCAGAGGGTCAATGCTTTATGGAGCAGAAACTTGGGTTATTGCTTTGGTTTTATTATACAAAAAATGCAGCACCAACAGCAAGGACATCTTTGTTTCTTACTCCATGCTTGGCAGAACCAAACCTCCAACACTGGGCTGAGCCTAAGACAGTATGGAGTTCAATTTAAGAGCTCTGAAACCAGTGGAGGAAGAAAACTAAACCCTAATATTTAAATACCCACAGTGTGTGGAGTCCCTGGACTGGTGAAAGTTGTCTCTGCTTCCTTTCCCATTGGTATGAGAAGACAACCTGGCTAAAGTACTCAGCCGGGAGGGCTTTATTTTAGCTCACAGCTCCAGTGCATAGAGCATCACAGCAGGGAAGTCACAGGAGTGAGAACTGGTCACATAACATCCATAATCAGGACCAGAGATTG
This sequence comes from Alexandromys fortis, assembly GCF_014885135.2. Taxonomy (NCBI): domain Eukaryota; kingdom Metazoa; phylum Chordata; class Mammalia; order Rodentia; family Cricetidae; genus Alexandromys; species Alexandromys fortis. Next base: position 7,760,392 of record NW_026067902.1, read on the forward strand.
TGATGGCTGCTTGTGTGTATGCATGCTTTCAACTCTCTTTCTCCCTTTTCTACAGTCTAGGATCCCGGTAAGAATGGTACCACTCACAAGGGGCAGGTCTTCCCATTCAGTTAACATGAGCAAGATGATCACCCACAGATCCTCAGAGGCTCATCTCTCAGGTGAGTCTAGACTTTTGTCAAGTTGACAAGACAGTCACAGAGTTGGAAAAAAGGCCCACACTCAAACTATCATCTGTGTGATCACTGGCTACTGGTGCCATGTCACCAACCAAGTAGGTGCTCACAACAAGGTGAATAATTGGACAGCTAGTACACAATTCTATGCACAGTTAATACCAAATATCCTATTGCCTGTGGTGGTTAGTCTTCACTATCAACTTGACTAAATTTAGTATCATCTAGGCAACATACCTCTGGGTATGTCTATGGGGATCTTTCCAGAGATTCAATTGAGAGGGAAGACTCACCCTTGATGTGGGATTCCTCTCCGCATGCGATGAATATGTTTTCTTGCCATTGGTTAATAAAGAATTGGATTTGGCCTATAGTAGGACAGAATATAGCCAGGCTGGAAGAGATATATGGAGAGAACAGGCAGAGTCAAGAGGATGCCATGTAGCTGCCAAAGGAGGGCACGCCAGAACCTTATCTGGTAGACCACAGCCTTGTGGCGATACAAATTAATAGAAAAGGATTAATTTAAGATATAAGAGTTAGCCAGGAATATGCCTAAGCTTTTGGTCAAGCAGTGTTGTAATTAATATAGCTTCTGTGTGATTATTTGGGTCTGGGAAGCCAGGAAACAAAACACAGTCTCTGTTTATACACCCTGAATGGGGGTGCTCCATGAAGGAGCACCACTCTGTGAGGGAGCACCACTCCGTGAGGGAGCACCATCCCATGAGTTGAACTAAATGAAAAGGAGGAAGTAAAGTGAGTGCAGTTTTCACCTCTCTTTTCTTTTGGCAATGCCACCCCGAGCAGATGACTATATACAAAAACAAGCTACAGTGATAGTTTATTTGTGTTTTAATAAATAAAACGTGCCTGAAAATCAGAGTGCAAAGCTAGCCACACTGGTTAGCCAGACAAGCCAGGCAGTGATGGTACACACCTTTAATCCCAGCAGCCATACTAGTTAGCCGTCAAGGCTGGGCGGTGGTGGTGCACGCCTTTAATTCCAGCATTGGAGAGGACTATAAGATGGGAGGAGACAGGAGCTCAGGGTCTCAGTCTGTAGTCAGTCTGCAGTCATGCTGAGGACAGGATCGCCCAGCCTTGGTAGGGGCAAGAACTCTCTAGTGGTTAGCTTTGCTTTGCTTTTCCTTTCCTTCTTTCTCTCTTCCTTCCCTCCCTTTCCCCATCCCTCCCTCCCTCCTCCTCTCTTTCTTTCCTTCTGTTTAAACTCCAACATCTGTCTCTGAGTTTTTATTATTTGTGCTATAGCAAGCCAGTGAGCAGCATTTCTCTGTGGTCACTATTTCAGTTCCTGCTTTAGTTCCTGCCCTGCCTCCCATTAAAGACAGAGTACCACATGGGAGTACAAGATTAAATTAAGCCCCCTTTACCCCGGATGCTTTAGTTAATGATCTTTAGCACAGCAACAGTGAAGTCAAGCTAAGGCAGAGGTTGGTACCAGAGTGTGCACTGGTGTGATGGATCTGACCACGTTGGTTGGGGGAAGGACTGTGGAAGGATTTTGGAGCTTGGGTTAGGGAATGGTCAATAATTCTCAGAGCTTACTGCCTTAAATTTCTGCCCTGACTGCCCCTCATGGTGGACTGTCAACCAAAAGATGAAACAGACCCTTTGCTCCTCACATTGTTTTTGTTCATGATGTTTTTCACAGCAACAGAAAGCAAGTGTGCAGAGTTGTGAGTTAGAGAACCCCTAGGTTTGTTGTGTGAACTTGACCTGGGGAGATGTAAAAAAGTCTGTTTAACCCAGATGGGACGCCGACAACAGATGCCCGTGTGATTCTGCCAAACTACAACTTGGGAAACCAAGGAGTTTACTTGGGTTACTTACAAAGAATGGGTGTAAGATCACTTGAAAGGAGCATGGATGATCCTAAAACAGCCACCCCATCACCAACACACACACACACACACACACACACACACACACACACACACACATAACCAAAACCTCTCACCCCAGCTTGGGTGCACTTCCCATAAGTAGTCACAGTTTCCCCCATGCCATCAATTGACCTTCCATCCTCCATAGACTCCAGTAACTCCTGAGAACAAGAGGCCAGGTGCCATTAGGATAGAATCACATCCAGCTGGCAGGAGGGAGGGGCTGCAGGAGGAATATCTGGCTGAGAGGTAAGGGGAGGAGCTGATGACCGTCCTCACTCCTGTCCTCCATTAGGGAATGTCAGCAGGCCCAAACTTTGGGATGGTTTACGAGTGCTCACAGCTGCTCTGAAGATGGGAATGGCTGTTCCGCTCCGAGGAGAGCAGTCCACAACAATGCTATAGGCAAAGCTTAATTGGCTATTCTAGTGGGATTTGGCGATGTTACAATGCCAACAGAAGTGTGTATAGTGGAAGGGGCCCAGCAAATGGTTTCCGGGGAGAACAAAGACTATTGTTAACTGCCTAGAAGCCATTCATGTTACATGTTTGAAAAAAAAATTGGCTGCTTTCTGCTTCTGTTCTGGGAATTTGAGAGAGGCTGATTTTGAAAACAATGGACTAGTTTGTGTAGTGAAGGAAATTTCAAGACAGGATAGCATTCAGGCTGTGGCATGGCTGCTGCTTACTGGTTTGGGCCCAGAGCCTTGCTGACAGAAGAGGAAAACATTTGAAGGTCTTGGGTGAGGAGGGAGGGGTGTGCAAGCCTGACAGTCAGTTCGCTATTCCATCGAAAAAATCTATTTTGAAATGTCTCCAAAACTCAAGTAGCAGTTGACTCATAAAATACTCATTACCACCGCGTTTGCATGACCAACAACAGAAAGGTGAAGCAAAGCCTAAATGCATGCGATGACACCGTGTCACAAAGCATCAGTAGTGAGAGCAGCAAGAGGCTGAAGTGTCACCAACAAGCTGGATGTCTTCCGAGGGCAGCAAAAGCCCATCAATTAGACTCAGAGGCAAGCATAAGGGGTGTGACTTTAAGGACTTCGTTAAAAAGACTCCTTATTTTCTTTTGTCAGATTCTAGTCTGTTGTTGTGTTACAGCCTGCCAGTCGCCCTTGCTGTCTTTCCCTCCTGCCAGGGTGGACTTCATTCGCTTGATGTGAGTCACAATCAATCCTTCCTACTCCATGCCACGTGACAGCCACAGAGTGCAACTCCTATTGATGATTTGACCTTGTCTTTAGTTATGAAATACAAAGGAGATTTTCCGTTGTTCAGCTACCTGCCAGTTTTGTTCAGGCGTATCTCCTGCCTGTGATGGATCCTTCTGCGTGTGTCTGTGTTTTTCAAGTGCTGCACTGTGTGCTAAGTCACAGCACTGATAAAGTATGACCAATCTGTCTGGAAAAGACCTGCACAGCAGAGAAAACATTCATTATTATGTTATGGGTTAAGGACCATGACGTGAGAAAGATAGGTGCCCATGTAGAAGATGCCCCTCCCACAGCGTGTTTTCTTACCAGTTCTCACAAGCTGGTTCTCCAAGTTGTCCCTGCAAGCAGAGCTGCACTTTAATATATGTGCGGAGATAAATGATTGGAGTATCGCCCATTGGCCTCAGTAACTGACCACAGGGTCAGGGCGTTTGAACTGCGCTCCAAGGATTTGCTGAAGCACATTTTTTGTGGCTTGATCAAGCAGGGTATGATAAATGACTATATGGGAATGACTGCTTCAGGTGCTCCGGAACCAATCTTGCCTGAAGCCTTCACCTGAAGATTTCTCGCCTTCCTTTCCCAGGAATGCTTGTTTTACGAAGAGTTGTGGTGCTAAAACAAATAATAAAAATTGTTTCTCTTAATTAGGCTTTTCCATTTGAGACAGGATCTCATAACAATTGTGCCCTTATTGCGCTAGCATATCTTACAGGCAGATTGCTATTGTAGGTCACAGTATCCATAGCTGGGTGATACTAATGGTTACTTTCTTCCTCTGGGAGTGTAATTGTGTGCCTTTCCAGCACTGTGAATGCTAGTCAGTTGGCACGAAGCTTCTAGTTAGGCACCAGTGCAATTTTTAATTCCATGTTTGATGACAAGCAAGTGATTCTTCATCAATAAGGTTCTTATTCTAATTCTTCAGGTTGGGGAAGGTAAATAATAGTCTTTGCAATAACATGTAATATTTAGGGGTTGGTCTATGAGATTCCTTTGGCCAATGGCTCAACAATATTTAACCTTCTTAATAATAACTTTATTTGGAAGTATAAGATGTCTAGTCGAGGCATTGTCTCCCCCATTATATGGTAATTCCATTTAATGTCCAACTATATATTACATAATATATAGATATAATTATCTATATATATGCATAATATTTCACACATATATAATATGTACATATTAGGAAGCTTCTATAGCAATAGGTTTCCATATGGCTTTTCAAAAGGCCTTTAGTATTAATTAATCCTTTACCTTGCCTTCTATTCCCTGCCCCTTTTAATCCTCCTGTTCTAGTTTCCCCTGAGGGGGCTACCTGCTGGGAAGAGAAGTCACTCAGTGCTGACAGCTTACAGGAAAGACTGGGACCAGGAGCAGAGACAATGATGAGCCAGTGATGTGTGGGGACATGCCTTGACAAGGACCACGTAGTTAAGCATGCCTCTGTACCCTAAACTTCATGTCAGTTCTCCAAGACAGACTGGGGGGGGGAGGTCACTGGAGTTTTTAATTTATCAGTCTCTACAATGGGGCCGTACTGAGTAAGTCTCTAATCTCTGTTTTCCATTTTCACCTCTCTTAATTGCTCTACTGAGGATGGGTATCTGATCCTAGTTATTTTTGAGTTGCCAGGACCCAGATTTTGATTTTCAAAAACTCCAGTTAATAATGTTGCCATGCCCATGCTGAGTGAGGTAAGCCAGACCCAAAAAGAGGAACATGGGATGTACTCACTCATATTTGGTTTCTAGCCATAAATAAAGGACATTGAGCCTATAATTCGGGTTCTTAGAGAAGCTAAATAAGAAGGAGAACCCAAAGAAAAACATATAGGCATCCTCCTGAATATTAACCTTCATCAGGCGATGAAAGGAGACAGAGACAGAGACCCACATTGGAGCACCGGACTGAAATCTCAAGGTCCAAATCAGGAGCAGAAGGAGAGAGAGCACGAGCAAGGAACTCAGGACCGCGAGGGGTGCACCCACACACTGAGACAATGGGGATGTTCTATCGGGAACTCACCAAGGCCAGCTGGCCTGGGTCTGAAAAAGCCTGGGTTAAAACCGGTCTCGCTGAACATAGCGGACAATGAGGACTACTGAGACCTCAAGAACAATGGCAATGGGTTTTTGATCCTACTGCACGTATTGGCTTTGTGGGAGCCTAGGCAGTTTGGATGCTCACCTTACTAGACCTGGATGGAGGAGGGTGGTCCTTGGACTTCCCACAGGGCAGAGAACCCTGATTGCTCTTTGGGCTGACGAGGGAGGGGGACTTGATTGGGGGAGGGGGGAAAGGGGAGGCGGAGGTGGGGAAGAGACAGAAATCTTTTATAAATTAAAAAAAGAAGGTATTAATAAAAAAAAAAAAAGAATGTTGCCATGCCAAGCCAGGATAAAGGACTACACCTGAAATCAGTTACTCGCAGCAAACTGACTCCTGATGGGGAAAGAGACAGACTGGTGCCTGTGGCGGTTCGAATAAGAATGGCCCCATAGAATCATAAATCAGTCATCAGGGAACAGCACTGATTGAGAGGGATTAAGAGGTGTACCCTTGTTGAGATGGTGTGGCCTTGTTGGAGGAAGTATGTCACTGCGCGTGGGCTTTGGGGTTTCAAATGCTCAAGCCAGGCCCAGTGTCACACTCTCTTCCGGCTGCCTATGGATCTGGATGTATAACTATCAGCTACTTCTCCCTGCATGGTGCTGTCATGCTTCCTACTGTGAGAATAATGGACTAAACTTCCCAAATGATGAACACACCCCACTGAAATGTGTATATTTTACAAGAGTTGCTGTGGTCATGGTGTCTCTTCGCAGCGATAGAAACCCTAAGACAGTCCTACACAGCTGCAGTAATTATTGCACACTGGAAATTATTCCTTCATTTCTAAACTTCCACATCAGCTAAGGCAAAGCAATGAGTTCTGGGCTTCTGTGGGCTCTGAAGTCTGACTTTTGGAAACCTCAATGATTGGTACATGCACTGATTACTTCTGTCATCGATGAGACAAGATACCTGGCAAAAGTGGAATGGATGAAAAGGGAAAGGGTATTGTTGAGTATGACAGAGATTTTTTTTGCCCAGATGAGATTAACCCAGGGGTTTATGGTCACAGAAAATCAATGGTCACTAGACCAGTGGCTTCCAGGTCCTTTATGAACCCAAAGAATGGATTTAATGGACAGCAGAAAGAAAGAAAGAAAGAAAGAAAGAAAGAAAGAAAGAAAGAAAGAAAGAAAGAAAACAGAATCCCTCACAGCAGGAGCAGCTGCCAATTAAAAGTTGCCTCCAAGGGTCTCTGGGGTTAATAAGGCCTTACTGGGTTGAAGCTTGGAAAGTCAATTTATCAATCCAGTTGGCCCACCCATGGGGTGTTCATGTTCCTCTCTGCGATGGTTTGAATGAGAATGGCCCCCACAGGCTCATGCATTTGAATACTTGGTCTTCAGCTGGTGGAACTGCTTGAGAAGGCTTTGGAAGTGTGGCTTAACTGAAGGAGGTGTGTCACTGGGGGTGGGCTTTGATGTTTCAAAAGCCCACCCCATTCCTCACTAGCTCTCTCTACCCCCTGCTGGTGGATCAAGATGTAAATTTTCAGCTACTTCTCCAGCATGATGCCTGCTGCAGCCACGCCTCCCACATGATGGTCATAGACTCTAACTAACCCTCTGAAACCTTAAAGTCCAACAAATTCTTCTTTTATTTTCATTGGCTGTGGTGTCTTACCACAATAGAGAAGTTCGTAACTAAGAAATGTTCTATCCCAGTGGCTAAGCTGGAGCTTCACACGCATGTTCAAGAGTCCATGAAGTAGATGGTCCTGCATAGCTTACAGGTAGCTGTTCTCATTAGGTGACTATATAAAAGGAGAGGAAACACAAGCAACCAGAACATGAACCTGTGCTCCTAGACATTTCTAGAATGCCTGGCCTCCGTCAAAACAGAACTGCTACTATGGCATGAACCGAACTGCTACCACCCAGCTTCTGGGTAAGACAGAGCAAGTTATCAACAACATGGCCTAAAAACGCTTGTTTCAAGATCTCTGTCTTTAACTGCCCAGTCAGTTTCTCTCAGCTGTTCTCATCAAAAGTGGCTGAGAAGGAGGAGGGCTTCATTTTCTCCTCACAGTTTAAGGCTGAAGTCCATAGTGGGGGGGGAAAGGTGGCAGTCACCATTTATAGCAATACTATGGGGGCTGTAGAGGTAGCTCAGGGCTTGATAGTGTGGACTACTCTGTCAGAGGACCCAAGTTTGGTTCCCTGCACTGGTGTCAGGCAGCTCACAGTCTGTAAACCCAATTTTAAAGGACCCGATGCCTTCTTCTGACCCCCGTGGGCATCATCTTCACATACACTGGCCCACCACAGCCAATGAAAATAAACGAAGAATTTGTTGGGCTTTAAGGTTTCAGAGTCTATGACCATCATGTGGGAGGCATGGCTGCAGGCAGGCATGCTGGAGAAGTAGCTGAAAATTTACATCTTGACCCCCACACACGTATAGCTTAAACACAGAAAGTGTTCAGTTGCCTCCCTTCTCCCACGGGAACCCTTCTTCACAAGTCTTCCCACACACACTGTCGTGTCTTCTGTCTGTGTGTAGCCCACTATGTGTAATAGTTGTCTGCCTGAGCATAGTAAGGGGTTATTCACTGGCGCAGGGGCAACTTATCAGTAGCTATGCCCCTGAAGTCTTTCCCTTCCTAACAAGTGCCATGCCCAGAGATATCATTTGTTTGTGAGACAGGGTCTCTCTATACAGCCCTGTCCTTCCTGGAACTTGCTATGTAGACCAGGCTGGCCTCAAATTCACAGAGACCCACCTGCCTCTGCCTATGGGGCACTGTGATCTAAGCCGTGCGCCACTGTGCCCAGCTCAGAGATATCTTTGCACTGCACATTTCCCTGTACTCTGGCTCTTACATTCCTTTTTTCTCCCTCGTCTTTGGTATTCTGTTCCATTTAAGAACAAGCATCCCACTATCACTTATTCTTGGCACTTTGACCAGTAATAGCCACCTGCTGCAGTAATAGCCACCTGCTGCAGTAATAGCCACCTGCTGCAGTAATAGCCACCTGCTGCAGTAAAAGACGCTTTTCTGGTAAAGGTTGGGAAGAGGATAAATCTGTGGGTTTAAGTATGACTATTTATAAGGTAGTGAGACAACATGCCAATGTGGCAAAATAATGTCAGTAGGTTTTCCCCTGGCATCTCTGACGTCCCTAGCCACAGGCTCTTGACCAAGTCTGTGGAGCTAGATCAGCGCTATCTCCTGTGGAATGGGCCTCAAATCCAATCAGAAAGCAGCTGGTTAGCTCTACAAGCGTCACGTCACTATGATATTAGAGCGGATATCTTGCCTGGCAGGTCATTGTAGTAGCTTACAGAATTCATAGCTGGATAAGATTTGGAAGGGTTCAGGACTTGGGCGGTTTTAAGAGGGATGCTGAGATAATTGGGATAAGGGCGGAGATTTACCAGAGAAATTATTAATGCAAGGATAGATAGAGAGCCAACAGCATGGCAGGGGCTCCAAGGAGCGCTCAGGCCCCAGCACCTGGCACAGATAGCATGATGAGGTATCTAAAGAGGAAAGTCAATTTCCCTGGTAAAGTGCAGGTCTAAGTATGGGGAGTGGGTCACAGTCAGATTGTCTGATTCCCAAGCAGAAGGTAGGGAAGGGGCCGGGAAGCTGGATATGGCACCAGTACCCCCTTTGATGTTAACTCACTTCTCAGCTGAGGGATGCTAACACCAGGACATCTGTTACCCAGGACTCTCAGACTGGGTCTCACTAGGGTGCCTGCCAGTGTCCCTGAGACGGGGAGGGCTGCTGCAAAGCACTGTGGTCTGAGCAGAGGCTAGATTCCAACATTATCTTCTTACAAGATGGTGGATGCTTCTCTCCCTCAGCAGCCGACATAGTACGCTGGCCCTCTCTTCTATTTGATATGAGAATTTGAAAACAGATTTCAAGATTCCTGGGAGATCAACATAAATTTGCCAGCTTCAGTTTGCATTGTGTCCGTGTCTCTTTGCTTGATGTTCACAGGTCCTGTCTTCGCAGAGACCAGCAGCTTTGCAATCATGTCTCTGCCTATATTCGTCAGCAACTATTTTACAAGAATAAAGCACACCAAGTAAAATTAAACCCACATATCTGATGAGCACTGTGAGTAAACACTAAGAATCATAACCACCCATCAACCAGGTATTGACGCATTAGTGTCCCATACACAATGGCGAATATTCTAGTTTGACAAATATTAAGACATAACTAGTTTTATGTAGCTTTTTTGCTTTCACTTTTAAAATTAAAATAAAAATCCCCTAAAAGTTTTATTGCTTAGATAAGTTCATTTTCTTAGTTAGTGATTGCAGACGCAAAAACTTGATCAAAAAGTCTAAATACTCCCTGAACAGAACATAGTATAGTTAAGATTATGATGTGTGGATTTTTGTTTATCCATGGTGGTGAATATCATAAAAATTAATGCACAGGCATTTTTCCTATTAGATTTTGTTGTGTTTGTGTTTTCAGTACAAGACCCAGAAGCCAAATGGTTGGACAGCCCTGGTTTTTATGATTTATGTTTCTCCTGGGATTTAATTCAGTGAATTCTAAATTCCCAGAAAATTATTTGTTTCATCCAGCTTTTAAATTTTTATTCACATTTGCATATTTTAAATACGTGCAAATAGTCTTATTTAAAATGCAACTTGCCCTGTGGCTGAGGTCATCTTTCTTCTGCTCTGTGGTGGAAGACTTTTTGTGTGTGTGTGTTTATTTCATCATTTCTTCCCCCATTTTTGCTTTATAAATGTGCATCAGTCTGTCTTATTCATATGTTTTCCTAGTAAGAGAGATTTAAATTTGTTAAATCCTTTTTATAGCTCATCAACAATTTGTTTTATTATATTGATATTCAGTTTTTAGTATATTTTATATATTCCCTAATATTTTGAGTTGAATAACCTATTAATTACTTTCTTAGTGTGGTCAAATACCTAACAGAATCAGCTTACGTGAGGAAGATGTTTTGGTTCCCAGTTTCAGAGAGTTTTGTTTGTGTTATAACAAATAAAGCTCGCCTGAGAATCAGACTGTAGAGCTAGCTACTAGTTAGACGTAGAGCCCAGGTTGTGGTAACACACATCTTTCTTTAATCCCAGCACTCAGGAGGCAGAGGCATATTGATCTCTGTGAGTTCAAGGCCACCCTGGGCTACACTAGATTGAGACAGTCTAAAAGAGAAACAGACAGGTGATGATGGCTCCACACCTTTAATTCCAGTACTTGGGAGTCACACACCTTTAATCCCAGGATTAGGGAGGTGGAGACTGGAGGGGTATGGCTGGGTGGAAAGAGGAATATAAAATGGGAAGAGACAGGAGCGCATGGCAATTCAATCTGAGGATTTGTAGAGAGATGATACCCCAGTCTGAGTATTTTATAGAGGTAGGAACTAGTGGCTGGCTGCTCTGATTTTCTCTGATCTTTCAGCTTTCACCCCCCTAATATCTAACTCTGGTTTTTTTATTGAGACCAATTAGAATCCACACAACATGCAGGTGGCCCTGGTGGGGAAAGCATGGCAGCTGGAGCAGCTCCGGCTGTGGCAATAGAGCTTTCGTTTTGGCTTCTACACATTTTTGTGACCAGGAAGGAGAAAACTATGCCAGAACTGGAGGCAAATATAACATTAAATGCCACTTGTCAGTAAACCACTTCTGCTAGTGAAGTAGCAGGTTCTAGAGGTCCCATAGTCTTCGTAAACAATGCCATCTGGGCACCAAGAGGCTTCACATCCACGCTATAACAGATACTTTCTGCAATTTTATTTACACAAATGTTTAGAGTTGAAGCCTTTGCCTTGTTTCTATTCTGTTCGTCCCTCCTAGTCCTGGTGTATATTTGAATTACAGTTGCTCTCTGGATACAGTGGGCAAACATGAAGGCCCTTGCACACCTAGGTATCTTATAAAACACAGATGGTAGCTCAGTGGATCTGGGCCACCTGGGTTTCTGCATGTTAAAATGCTCACAAGAGATGCTCAAGGGGCTCTAAGACTGCAGCTTGAATAGCGAGGGATTAAAAAAATGAAGCGTTTTATTTTTCATCTTCAAATGTTATTCATTTCTAGACCTCCTGCAGTATGACTGGAGAATATTGTCTTACATTTCTGCTTTTTGGCTTTATTAAGCCTTTCCAGAGTTCATTTGTTCTATCTTGGACCAAAAACACTGCGTAGAAATCTCTTGCCATTGTACTTCTGTTGTGTTTTCATTTGTTGTGATCTACCGAAGATCAAGCCCAGAACCCATCACATGGCAGTGTGCGCTGGGCCAGAAGCTCCATCCCCAGTCCAGGCTTTCACTAGGTTGCCCAAGACAGCCTCACCCTTTCACTCCTCCTGTATCAGCTTCCTGAGTGGCGGACTACAGGCATGCACTGTCAGAGCCAGCTCTGTGCTTCTGCTTACTCTTCTTTACATTGCTTACACTTAGAATTTGGGGCCAGTGACAGAGCTCTTGCCTCCATATGCATGAGGCTCTAAGTTCAAACCCCAAAACTGTATTGCTTGGTGCATAGGTACATAGGTATTCAAATGCTATATGCTTGATTAATTATTCTTCCCAAAATAATTCACAAATTTAATGATTCTAATAAAAATACAACTAACAGGATTTTCTTTCCATGATGCTTGACGTTTAGTTTAGTTCTAAAGTTCACTCGGAAACAAATACAGGGAAATAGCAACAAGCTTTAAGGTCCTGCTCACCCAGCAATTCAAAGTATGACAAAGACAGAATAACATGCAGCAGCTTGATGTTGGGAGGATTTACTTCCAGAACACAAGGGACAGCCTGGAAGCAACAGATGACGTGGGAGCTTGATGACCAATCACACAGCACCTCAAGCACATCCTTGTTCTGACTGTGCTGGGAATCATTTGGGGATAGGCAAGACTGGAGTCGCATCTTGTACCATACACTCAAAAACAAAGCAAGGGTAAAATAAGAGACCATAAAGGAAATACGTGGAAAATTACTTTATAATCTTAGAGTTGGGAAGAATTTCTGAAAAGAGTGTAAATTTGTGGGATGGTAAAATGAAATTTTGACAAATGATACTGGGTTAATAATACAAAACTACCACATAGCCAAACACTACATAAAAAAGTCAAAAGACAATCGAAAAATTATCTACATAGACAAATGCTTAGTCTTCCTATTATGGAAAGGGCTACTGGAAATCAAGAAAGGAAAATTCAGCTGATAAAAAGCTGTTCAAAAGAGGGGCTGGAGAGACGGCTCGTCAGTTAACAGCGTCTGCTGCTCTTCCGTAGCCCGGGTTTGGTTTCCAGCACCCACATTGGGTGGCTCGCAACCACCTGTAACTCCAGTTCCGGGAAATCTGACCTCCTCTTCTGGTCTTCATGGAGATTTTACTCACAAGCGCACACATGAAAACACAGAGACACACGCATAATTAAAAATAAAATAAATATTTAGAAAAGTGATGTGAAGACAATTCATTATCAAATAGATGGTTCTTAAAATATGGAAAGACCCCGGCTTTTCACAACACCAGAATCCACGTTAAAGATGAACTGAGGTAATTTTGATGTCACCCTCTCTGCTCTACAGTCCTCCTTCAATCCATATGTTATTACTTCAGGTTAAGTATTACTCTGTATTCACACAATGCTTATACAAATACTGTTCATGGCTGAGTATTGTCTCGTATTACTGTGATGTTTCTTATTTTACTTCTTGCTTTTCTCCAAAGTTAATAATTGCTTTGCTTTTTATTATTATGAGAATTTTTTTTATTAACTTTTAACTTTTTGATAACTTTCCCCATAGCTTCCAGTAGCCTCTCAGTATACTTTTCCACAAGGCCAATAACTTGAAATACTGATCATTACTACCTTTCCTTAGAGACATGCTCTGGGAGTCTTCCCCCAGAATTAGTGGTACATTAGGCTTAATAAGTAACCATATCCCAAGGTTCTTATTATTATCATCTTCAAACTTGACTTACTTTTCTTGAGTTGAATTATGTGTTACTGGGATCTCATGCTTTGTTGGAGAGGTGAGTAGGAGCCTGATCAAGAGGATCTGTCAGTACACCCGAGAAAGCATTGCTCTTCACAAATAACACTTGTGCACAAGGGAGAGGATGCAGTAGGAGAGCATTTGGAACGGGTGGTGGGAAAAGGCAAGTATTTCCAAATATTTGGCAAAGTCGACTGCACTCATAGATGGTTTTATCTTAGGCTTTGCCACCTCCAGAGAGTCAGCTCTGCCACCGTTAGTGAGTTCAGGGCATCTGACCTGTTGGCGTCTCAGGTTGCAGAGGCTGTGGAGGGACCCAGGGCTGTGGAGGGACCCAGGGATGGTACGACTAAGACAGGCCTTTGCAGTGCTACTAAAGTCTGTCATTGGGTCCTCCTATAGGCAAACAGCTTTGTTGTCTTTAAAAGTTGACAAAAGACACAGATATCCACCTCCATACTTCTTTAAGCAAACCCCCTGATGGTTGTTTTGACATTGAATTCAAATTTCCAATATTGTCCTCCAATTTGAAAGAAGTACAGTCACTATTCCCAGAAAGTTGATCCAACTTTTGAGGCCAGCTTGGACAAATCAGGGCCCTAAAGGGATGCGTCAATGTGAAATAAACAAGGAAAGCCTAAGAAACAAACAATCTACTAGTGAGAAATGAAGGCCGGATGGAAGAACGCATGGAGATGCCACAGACTATTCAGGGGTTGTCCACTAGGCCACGGTTAGAGTCGTCTGCAGTAAACACTCGCTCATGTTGAAATAAAATGTAGACTGGTCCTAGCCTCTGGAATGACCGTGAAATGCGGGGTGGACTGACCCTGTTAGCAGGCATTCGGACGGAATGTGACCCATGCCCTTTGTTCTACAAGCATTCGCTGGTGGAGCAGGAGGTTAAAGGGAATATTTGCTTCTCTCAAAGAATCCACAATTTAGGAGATAACAGATAAGTTAACAACATAAAATCAGATGAAAACAGGACTGTATGAAAGAACCGGGAAAAATGCCTTCTGAGTGGGAGAGGGAGAAGGGTAGAAGGGTTCCCAACAGACTTGGTTTATTTGTTACTGGGTAGCTCGAAAGTGTGCTCAAAAGCTCGTGGGCTAATGGATGTACCATGTCACCAGGACAACTACCTTCAGGAGGGAGGGTCCAATGGAAGGAAGGCAGGGGTCCTGGGACTCTAGTCTCTCTCCTTCCTGTCTCATCCCAAGCCTGCTCTCATCCCACCCCAGCCCATGCCTGCCCACTCCTCTCCTCTAGATTCTGTTTTGCTGAAGAGTTCTTACTGCTGTATCTTTTATATCTCTGTATAGCTCTTGAAACTGAGCAACTTAGCTGAATAAAAAAAAAATCCCATCCTCTATGAACTTCCAACCCTTGGTGCTGGGAAACAGACATAATGAGAACTGGCATTTATTCTTTTGTGTGAAGTTTGATATTTAGGCCCAGAGAGCAGTGTGACTTCTTCTTCAAGACTTAGAAGCGTTGACCAAGAAATCTTCAGCTGGGAATATTTCCCTTTAATGAGCCATTTTAGTCTGAGATCTCCCCACTGAGCTATTGTGGTCTGTCTGCTTGCTCAGGTGAGTCTTTTCAAAAGCCTACAACCTGGAGAAGTTTCCTATGAGCTAAAACTGACTTGATCCCAACACGGCATCAGTTTTAAAAGTATTCAATTGACTATGGGTTGGGAGGTGACAGGCTTATTTTAAGGTGTAAAATACATCTTAATTTCACAAAAGTAGACACATAGGAAGAAGCAGACACACGAACGCATGAGTCATGGTTTGACCCGATCTTTGGTTCTTGCCTTGAATACTCTGATGTGTGCGCTCCTCTCCCTCCCTCTGTTTCTGCCATCAGTCCTATCTCTTTGTGCCTTTCCTACATTCTTCGAGTCTCACAGTGTGTGGTTTATTCTTTCCTATTTTTAGATGTGATTTTAACCTTGGCACTTGTAGGATAATTTCTTTTTAGATTCTTTCTGAGTTTGCCCACTCATAACTTTTGAATAACTGCCTGCAGTCTCCATGTGACTTTTGTCCCTGGCCTCTCTTCACGCTGTGGGGAGCGCCAGGGCAGCAGATTCAGAATTCTGCGAATGATCATCCTCGGAGGCAGGCTTGTCCCTTGAATCTTCTGAACAGACTCTTTTTCATCGACAGGTCACAGCTCCTTGCCTACAAATCTCATCTCTCTTCTTGGCAACTTGACCCTCCATTCTCATAGGTGGTCGGACTATTTCCTGTTGCTCACCTCCTCCACAGTTAAGGCCACTTCTCAGAGGCCTGATCAGGAGTAATATTGACCTGTAGGCTTGTGGTCATGTCCCCCTTCCTAGAAGGCTCTCTGGCCCCCTGGCGCAATGTCTACATACAACCCACACGTACCAGATGCTCTGCTCGCAGAGCGCTTCCTAACTTTGTCACAAATGTCTCCAGGAATTTGGGCTCTACAGAGCCTCCCAAAAGGTCTCAGTCATTTTGAAGAAGTCAATAATTGACTCCATCGACTGGGAGCTAAGGGCCAGCGAGAAGCCAAGTGTTCTCGGTGGAACATGAACAGTTTTCACAGAATCTGAACAACGCTTGGACCACTCTGCTCCGAGACCACCTGAGGACATGCAGAGACCAGGGTATGCCTGAGCCATAAAAACAAGTGCTTAATTGACCTTTTCTTGATATAGAAGAAGTGACCACAGCTTCTTTACAAGGGACATTTCTCTAGATATCTGCTTCAGTCCTTTTACCTGTAAGATAAGATTTACAGCATCAGCCAAATGGCTCAGCAGGTAAAGGCACTTGTTACCAAACCTGATGGTCTGGTTCAATCCCTGTGGCCCACAAGGTGGAAGGAGAAAGCCAGCTCTAGCAAGTCGCCCTCCATGTGCCGTGGTGCATGCATCTCCTGATAAACAAGCAAAACTATAAATAAATATTATGTGAAGACATATGAAAATTACTAAGACACCAAATGACAAAACATTTTCAGGCAGAACTGGCCTCAGCATTGGTCTCTCTTTTCTGACGTATCCAACCTAAATCTGACACCTGATTTTGTTCAGTCTTCTAAGAATCACTAAGCACAAGGTCGAAAAGGTGTCTTGTGGGTCCCTTTGTGGGAGCACTTTCTTGTAGGGACAAGCTAAGCAAATTCAGCTTTGTTTGATCCCAGCTGCATCCTTGGTAGCCTTTGTCCATTAGGCTTTAATAGTCGGGGAGGACAAGCCACTTCTTCAGTTACTACAAGCAAAAAATACACAATTCTTAACACCTCTTATATGAGCAAGTATTAATTGGCATGGTATTCCATTGAGTAGGTAGAATGTCCTGAGAATCCAAGTTTGGCATTTCTCTCTGAAATAAGGTACAGCGTTCCCCCTCTTTCTTACTCCACCTGTCAGGCATTCTTTGTTTCCCACACATGATCGATGTTGAGAATCATTAAGAATGAAGTGTCTGTGTTTTATAATTGCCTTAGCTGCTTTTTGGCTAAGCACTCACCTTCCCTCCTCCCCTCCCTTGTCTTCCAGCAGACTAAGGCTTGTTTTCCTTCCTCTTTATCCTATTGGCTGAGTTTTATTCAGAACAATTAAGGACTAAAACGCATGGGGCAAGGGCATAGTTATAAAGGCCACTGAATAAAGCCAAACGGGCTGTTCTTGAACATCTCTGTATCCCGTGTCACCTGTGAAACAGAAAGCAATGTCTATCTTATCAAAGTTTTCCAGGCTGGAAGGAGTTGCTACATGCATAGTGTTAAGACAGAGCTAAAACGGCCACTTAGTGTGTACTTCCAACTACATGGCATTCTGGAAAGGAAAAATCACGAAGATAGTAAATGAGTCAGGGATGAGAGAGAAAGCAAGGGGAAGCATAAAGAGTTTTTAGGATAGAGAAGCTACTCTATATGAACATATGAACGCTAGTGGGGAGCACATGCGTGGTACATCACCCAAACTCACATATTATGTAACCCCGACTCTGGGCAAATATGATATGCCATTTGTCTTAACTAGGGTTCCAACTGCCACAACAAAACACCATGACCAGAAAGCAAGTTGGGGAGGAAAGGGTTGATTCAGTTTATACTTCCACATTGCTGTTTGCCACCAAAGAAAGTCAGGACAGGAACTCAAACAGGGAAGGAACCTGGAGGCAGGAATTGATACAGAGGCCATGGAAAGGCATTACTTACTGGCTTGCCTCTTCTGGCTTATTCAACCTGCTTGCTTTCTTATTTATGTATGTATGTATGTATGTATGTATGTATGTATGTATTTTTTATTTATAAGAAAACAAACTATCTTTTTTCATTATACATACCAATCCAAGTTCTAACTCCCTCCTCTCCTCCCATTCCCTTCACATACCCTCCCACCCCACCCCTCCAATCAGAGAGGGTAAGGCACATAGCCTTGGGCTTTCCCTACTATATCTAGGCTGAGCAAGGTATCCATCCAAAGAGAATAGGTTCTCAAAAAGCCAGTAGATACAGTAGGGATAAATCCTGGTGCCACTGCCAGTGGCCCCTCAGTCTGCCCCAGCCATGCACCTGTCAACCACATTCAGAGGACTAGTTTGGTCCTATGCTGGTTCCTTCTCAGTTCAGCTGGAGTTGGTGAGCTCCCATTAGCTCAGGTAAACTGGTTCAGTGGGTGTACCCATCATGGTCTTGACCTCTTTGCTCATATTCTCACTCCTCCCACTCTTCAACTGGACTTTGGGAGCTCAGTCCAGTGCTCCAATGTGGGTCTCTGCCTCTGTTTCTCTCAGTTGCTGGATGAAGGTTCTATGGTGATATTTAAGATATTCATCAGTCTGACTACAGGGCAAGTCAAGATGGGACCCCTCTTCTCTATTGGTTAGGGTCTTAGCTGGGGTCATCCTTGTGGATTCCTGGGAATTTCTCTAGATCCAGATTTCTTGCTAACCCTATAATGGCTCCCTCAATCAAGATATCTCTTTCCTTGCTCATCTCTGTCCTATCTTGTTCTCGCCTATCCTATTCCCTCATGTTCTCCTCAACCCTCCCCTTCTCCCCTTCTCTTCCCCTTCCACACTCCCTTTTCTCCCACCCCCATGCTCCCAGTTTTGTCAGGCGATCTTGTCTGTTTTGACTTTCCAGGTGGATCTATATTTGTTTTTCTTGGGGTTCACCTTATTACTTAGCTTCTCTAGGATCATGAACTATAGGCTCAGTATCCTTTGTTTATAGCTAGTATTCACTTAAGGGTGAGTACATGCCATATTCATCTTTTTGGGTCTGGGTTACCTCACCAGGTTATACTCTGGGTGTTTTCTAAATTCATCCATTTGCATGCAAAATTCAAGATGTCATTTTTTTACTGCTGAGTAGTACTCTAATGTGTAAACGTGCCACATTTTCTTTATCCATTCTTCAGTTGAGGGGCATCTAGGTTGTTTCCAGGTTCTGGCTATTACAAATAATGCTGCTACAAATGCTTTTGTAGTATGATTGAACATCTTTTGAGTATATGCCCAAGAGTATATTGGTATATAAGAGGTAGGTTGATTCCCAATTTTCTGAGAAACTGCCATACTGATTTCCAGAATGGTTGTATAAGTTTGCATTCCCATCAGTAATGAATGAGTGTTCCCCTTACTCCACATCCTCTCTAGCATAGGCTATCATTAGTGTTCAACCTGCTTTCTTATAGAACCCAGGACCACCAGTACAGGAATGGCGTCACCCACAACGGGCTGCCCCCCCCCCCCCGCATTGATCACTAATTGAGAAAATGCCTAACATCTGGATCTCATGGAGGCATTTTCTTAAGTGAGATTCCTTCCCTCTGATGACTCTAGCTTGTATCAAGCCGACACAAAACCAGCCAGTACACCAATGAATGCTTATTAATTGTAACAAATATACCCCTCTGATATGGAGTTCAGTGTAGGAGAGATGGATATGCTACTATAGGGAATATGTGGAAAATCTCTATACCTTCTAATTATTTTTTTCTGTGAACCTAGAATTATGTTTAAAATATAGTCTATTAAGAGTATATACATATGGTTGGGTGATGGTAACGCACGCCTTTAATCCCAGCACTCAGGAGGCAGAGACAGGCAGATATCTGTGAGTTTGAAGCCAGTCTGGTCTACAAGAGCTAGTTCCAGGACAGCTAGAACTGTTACACAAAGAAACCCTGTCTTGAAAAATGAAAAGAAAAAGAAGTATATGCATACAAACACATGTGCATGCATGTGCACGCATGCATACAAACATTCACCATTACCACCACCACCACCAACTTGCCTGAGAGCACCTACATCTGCTTGGATGAACAGGGCAACCATCTTCAGATGATGTCCAGTTCATGAACAAGTGTTCCAGAGCCTCTCCTCACAAGAGGAGGCAAGAGGGCAAAAAGTAAAGAAAACCTGACTCGAAAGTTTTGTACTCACCTGGTGAGTCTTTGGCTGATCAAGGCTGGTCCCAGGTCTCAGCTCGTTCATCACTGCTCTCATGTCTGGCATTGTTTCTCTGGGTCTTGGATAGTCTAGGTCATGGAGCCTTCCTACGGAAATGCTCTGTACTTAGCAGGAAATTGTAGGATGCATGCTAACCATAGAGCGGCACCAAGCTGGGGTTGTGGACATCTGTTTCAAATGATAAAGCCACACTCCATAACCAAGGCTTACTTTGCCCACATGTAGCTGATTCCAAATATCAGCTCCCTACATTGTCAGTCACAGAGCAGAGGGAGAGGCCAGGAATTGAGGAGATGAGACAAAATAAGAAAGGAAACAGAAATGGGTCTTTCATGCTGTAAATATGACTGGAAGGGAAATGTGGACTGAATGCAAGACCCCATGGAGGTTATCAGACACCACGCAGATGGGACCCCGCTGTCACCTCAGCCCCCTTCCCAGACGCCACTCAGATGGGACCTGCTGCCACCTCAGTACCCCCACCCCCGGGCCCGCTGGCTTTATCCCTGCATGCTTGTTTGTTCTGGCTTAGATCCCCCCATCCCCTTTGGCCAGATGCCCCAAAGCATGAACTTGCACAGCAGAGCTTAGGCACAAATTCTATCTTTGGAAGTTCTTCCTCTCCTACCACTAAATATAACCCACCCCAGCTGTCTACTGCGATTTGTGACAGACCCCACAGTGACCCACTCCTAGAACCAAGGAAAACAGGGATGATCTATCGAGTGTGACACCGCCCTCCCTACCACTGCCTCGTTCTCTCGCTGTCACAACCCTCTTCTCTGGGAAGACTTCTCGGAAACCTTCGATTCTTGTAAGAGTGGCAGATTTTAAAGTCAGGTAGGTATAGCTGGTATCTCATACGTTTTATTGTTATAACAAAAATGCTCAAGATTGAGGTAATTCATGACTTTTATGAATGTGTTTCTTGCACTTCAGGAAGCTGGGAAGTTCAAGGGTAAAGAGGCTATACCTGGTAAGGGTCCTCATGCTGTACCATCACATGGCAGAGAAGCACAGGCAAGGAGATGAAGGGGCCTGACCCCTTCTGTCAGAACAGTAGTCTTGTCGATATGAGGGTGGAACCCTGCCAGTTTAATTATGTTTGAAGTGCTCCACCTTATAATACTGTTATAATCAGTGCTGTGACAATGAAATCCCACTAGTTTTGGAGGAGATAAATATTCAAATCACAGCAGAGCATTGGTATTGCCTGGGACTGGGGGTTCGTACTTAGAGTTCAGAGAGGAATACAAAGGCTAGAACTCATAGCAAGTAAATATCAAGCCAGTCTTTTCACTAACAACAAAGGCCATTATCATTCGGCCATAAACAAAACAAAACGGCGGGCACACTGACCTTGAACTGTGCTCAGACGCCGAGCTTTTCCTCTGGCCAGTCGTCCTAAGTGAGAACCACTTTGAGTACATATGATTCATTTTTGCGCATTGTTCTAACCTGAGCTTTTAATTTTAGACCCGGGATCCAAGTTAAATATTTCATGTGAACAGACCAAGAATAGAAAATGAGGAAAAAAGAAAAATAGAAAAGCCACCATTACCCAAATTACAACACTCACGGAGCCCCGGTGACAAATCAGGCATTGTGCAGCAGATGTCTTCATCAACTGGTAGCCCCCCAGCCCACCGCAGTATCCAAACTCTCGCCTTCTTAGGGTCTGCTGCCTCCACAAGGAAACTACAGGAGCCAGCATGCTCTCAATATTGCCCTGAGTGAGCTACAACTCTTAGAAGGCATTTTGGACTTACTATAGCTAAGTCCAAAGCAATGCCCTTCTCAGAGTGATGGAGTTCTCTGTGATCTGGGTAAGAGCAACATCCATGGCTTCCGTTTTCATGTGGCTAGTGTGAGTCCTGCCCAGAAAGAGCAAGGTAGTCAGTTTTAGCCCGTTTCCCTTGGGTTGTCTAAAGTGCTACCATCATCTGCAATCTGGAAGTATTCTACCTTCTGGTCCCTCTGTCTGTGCACAAACCAATAGGTCATTCTTCCTTCCAGTCCTGGTTCAAAGAACAACCCAAAGTAAAGTAGCTGTGGGCACTTCATGGAGTAGAGATGGACTACTGTTTTTCTCCAAGCTTCCTCTTGTGATCTGAATGCGTGTGTTGAAACTCATTACCAAAGTGACACAGAAGCTGGAGCCCTGAGAAGTGCTAGGACTTGAGAGCTGCACTCAGGATTGGAATCCATGTCCTCATGAAAGAACAGCAGAGAGCTGTTGCCAGTCTCTCCCAGTTGTCATGTGATGGGACAGTACTCACCCCTGAGAGGATGCAGGAACAAGGATCCATCCTGGGAGACAGGGGAGCCGACCCTCATGAGACACTGAGTCTGCCAGCGCCTTGATCTTGTTCTTCTCGGCCTCTCGAATTATGAGAAGTAAGGCCTTGTTTATCAGTTATCTGGTTCAAGGTATCTTGTGTGGCAGCAGAAACGGATGGGTTTCCATGGCTATACGGGGATGATAATTTCCCCCAGTTTCTCCAGATCGAGGTGAGGCATCCAAGAGTCCAGTAGCCCTGGTGCTAACTTCTGGACTTCAGTGAATAAGCTTTATCTTCTACTCCCAAGATTTGATTTTTTTAAAAGTAGAATTTTCTATACTTTAGCCACATTTGATTTTTCCCCCCAAAGTTTCAGTTTCAGAGACCACTGGGCTAGGAGCCTCTATGGCATGAAAAGCCTGCCCAGGCTGAAAAAAAAAATCCGATTACTGAAGAATGGCATTCTTACCCCTGGCTCTCCACTGATATCAGTGCCAGACTGGCCTCTCGGGAAATGCTAAGCAAGGCTCCAACACATTGATTAATGCTTTGTAGGCCAGACAGGCTCCTTGATTGTTCTTATTCATTCCCTGACTTGGGATTTCTAGACAGATCCTACAGTCAGGCCTGTCCTGGTACAGTCTATCACCACAGTTTGTAAGTCCCCTCCACACACACACTGGAAATATAAATAAATATATAGTACGAGCCAAATCCTGTAGCATACAGTTACTCATCAAGCCCCATGTGGATTTCCCTGTGCCCTAAGTGAGGCCACTGAGCAGGAAACTCAAGTGGCAGAGGCTTCCTACCACACGGTCTTCCAGGTCAGGGATGCGGACCGAAGCTGTTGGAGAATAACCCAAGACAAGATTCGGTAGCTGCTCCAGGCTTCGTAGACAGGCTCTATTTAGATAACAAGGGAAAGACATAAGGGAGAAGAATTCTTATAGTGTGCTGGAAATTATCAAGGCTCAATTTTATACTTAGAAGAAAGCTCATGTTATATGTAGGAGAAAACTGAGTGCCAAAGAGTCAAGAATTTGCTTACAAAGCCCAGCATGATGGTGCACACCTTTAATCCCAGCACTTGAGAGGCAGAGACAGGTGAATCCAAGGCTAGCCTGATCTATACAGTTCTGGGACAGCCAGTGCTACATAATAGAGAAACTCTGTCTTAATGTTTTTTTTTTTTTTTTTTCTCACAGTAAGTGGTGGAGGTCAGTTTTAAAACAGGAGGACCTGATCCCTGCACACCATGCAGCGGTGTCTAGCATGAATGAGATCATGCTCGAGTTTCAGCAAAACTGTAGAGTACTCAAATTTGTCTCCTGGGCCCTAAACTCCCTTTTGCTCACCTTGGGCGCTAACTGCTGTTGAGTTTCACACCTCTCATGGTCATTAACCCTGAATGACTGAAGCCTCTGGGCAGTTGTGAGTATCCTCTGAGATAAGCGTGTGGGAGAGCCCTTCAAATCCCTGCACTGGGAAACAGAACCTCCACGGCTACTCCACAGTCCGGGAGTTCGCGATCCGCCCTTAGGCCTCCAGCAACTAGAACCAAACTGCCTTTGTAGAGCTGAGGCTTGTAGTTCTCAATCACGTGTCTTATCCCTATAAAGCTTGGGGTCCAGAAACAGACAACTCTTCCTCCAGTCACACTGCGATCCCTCATTCTCTACAGACCTTACTTTTATCTATTTCCTGGATCCTCTGAGTACGAGTCTTGAGCTCTCTAGAACCTGTCCTTCTGCCTCAACCTTCATGCAAAATGCTCATCTAGGGTCAATATGGCAAAAGTCTCTCTGCTTCCAAAGCCATGGAGTGCTGGAAGCATCCAGATCATTATAAATATATATGATCTAAGCCAATGGTAGTCTCTGTATAAATCTGTCTCCTGCAAAAAAGAAGCTTTTCTGATGAGGGCTGAGAAACGCACTAACCCATGACTCGAAAGAAAAGAATTTAAGTCCATTGAGCAAAATTATAGCATTAGGTTCTCTCCTGGGACCTGGGACCTAGTCAGCCACAGGTTTTGGGCCCAGTTAACAGTACAAGACCAGAGTTTCATCCTGTGGAGCAAACTAATCAGGAAGTAGTCGGTTTCCCATAACATTCCCTCCAGTATTGCACCAGTGGGTACAGGAACTGGAAACAGAAACCGCGGAAGAATGCTGCTTGCTGGCATACCCTCAGACTAGCTCACAGGCTCAGGATTAGCATCCTTATATAGCCCAGGATCACCTGCTTGGGAAATGGTGCTGTGCTCAATGAGTTAGCCACTCCTGTCCTGTATCAGTTACGCTAATCAGGACAACCCTCCCAGACCAGCCTGAGAAACATGGCTACTCAATTGAGACTGTGTTTCCTGGTGATTCAAGGCTGTCAAGCGGACAGCTAATGCTTGCTGTCTAAGACATCATCGACACCATTCTAGAACCCATGTTCCTCTCCGCCTTGCTTCTTCCTGTCAGCAGGTGGCTTCCTTCTACTTTACGAAGAAAGCCTAAGTTCTTAGACAGGAATTCTAACTTCCTGCCCTTACCCAGGCATCTACGGCCAGTCATCCCTTCCCCTAACACTTTCTTCTAGTAATTTTCTCCCAGCAGCTTTCTCTGGGCTCTGAACAGCCGGCATTCTAAGCAATAACCTGCACTTCAGGTCGACCCTTTTCTGCTCTGCATCCTTCCTGTCTGACTCATCAGCCTCCCGGAAGACTTGCTCTTGCTCTAACCTGTGAAGTCACACCTTACCTTGGCCAGCTTGCTCTCATTCCTCCCCACGGAAGGCACACGTTGCCTCTGTGCTCTTTTCAGCCCTCAAGTTGCTGGATTTCTTTGCATCTTTAATGCAATATGTCTATTACGGAAACGTTTGGAAATGCCAGATTGTGTGTCTTAAATAAACAGGAATTTATTTTTTATAGCAGCGCAGGCTTGGTGGTTTTAAGATCTAGATATCAGCCTTTGGGGTTTAGGACTTTAATAAACAGGCTTTAGAGGACACACTCACCATGTAAGATGCTTCTTCTCCTTTGAAAAAAATCTGTTCCCACTCATTTGACTGTCTCTCCAGAGGGAGCCAAATGGTTCCTTTTTCCTCTGTGGGTGACGTTGCTTGCCCCTTGATGTGTGTGTGTGTGTGTGTGTGTGTGTGTGTGTGTGTGTTGTGCACATGGAGGTTCAGATGCAAGCAGAGGTCAATGGAGGACAATGGGGTCTGACTCTACTTCTCTGTGCCTTAGCCTTTGAGACAGGATCTTTCATTGAGCCTGGCGCCAGGCCGACAGCCAGCAAACCCCAGCAGTATTCCCTTCTCCACGTCACTCCACTACAGTCCTAGGGTTACAGGTACATGGGTTACATGTACACTGGGATCCAAGCTCAGGTCCTCATGCGTGCACAGTGTGAATTCCTACCCACTGAGCCATCTCTCTAGCCCCACCATGGCCTCATCATCCTGCAGTATTGCCTACTCTATGCTGAGGATTTGGAGTTCCACCCTCATTCACTCACATGACACCCACGGTCACCAACCACCCAGGTGGATATGTAGCCAGTGTTATCTCAGGAGGCCTTAGGAATTATGTGAGATTAAATCAGATGGTTATACTGAGCCAGGCTTGCCCTTCACTACCCTGAAAAAGTTGGCCTTGCCTCTTGCTGGCCACTGCAGCAAGAAAGTTGGCCCCTGCACTTGGGAGAGAGGGCTGCTACCCCTCACTACAGGCGAGGATGAGCCTACCCTGAGGACAGGCATGCAGAGGAGCTGACTCTATCCCTGCATCTGAGGTGTGTGGACCCAGTGGCTCAAACTGACCTGCCTGTAACACCCAGACCCACAACTGGGCCTTGGGTTGACCCACCCTAGCATCTACCCCATCTGGGTCCTGCTGGAGCTCATAAAGGGACTGGTCTTGTGGAATGACCCAAAAGAGCTCCAAGACACAGGATATACCCAAGAAGAGCTCCAGTGAGGATCCAGTGAGGTTTGTATACCAAAACCCAGAGGCCTTGAACCCGACCAATGACTCAGTGCAATGAACAGTTGCCAGTCAAGCTGATGGGACAAAGGGATATACTATAAGACACACCGAAGCCACCAATGTCATCAGGATGGATGAAGAGGTGATGAAAAATCAGGAGAGAAGGAGAAGCAGAGATTTTTTTCTGTTTCAGGTGTGATTTTTGTTCTGTTTGGTTTTGTTGTTGTTATTGCTTTTGTTTGCTTGCTTGCTTGCTTACTTTATTTTGCTTTGTTTCATGGGGGGATGCAACAGAGATGGGAATATGGGGGATCAGGAGGTGAACAGAATTGGGGTGCATGACGCGAAATCCCTAAATACTAAATAAATAAGTTTTTTTAAAAAAAAGAAAATCCAAAGGCAAGATCTTAGAGGAAAGTTGATAAACACAGCAGATGGACTCTGGTCTGGGCACAGATATTCAGAGGAAAGAGCTGCGGTAGACAGCTCCCTTGCTGACTAAGGCAGTGGCAAAAAGAAAGGACAGATCTCTAGTCATTTCCCTTTAACTTCTCTTTCCCCTTATCCCTTTCTTCTCTCCTCCTTCTCCCTTTTTCTGTCTCTGTCCCTTGCCTCACTCTGTTCCTGAAAAATTCTTGATCAAAAGAGAAAGAACGCAGTCCATCTTCAATGTCACTGCCAACATTCACAAATACTGCAGTTCTACCCTGACCCCAAAGCCACTCTCTGAATAGCACTTTGACTTCTCTCCCAGGAGATCCACCCTTCCCGCATTACCCTTCACTTTCACATTCACCAGTGCTAGACCCATCACAAGCTCTCAGTGAGATGCATGGGTAAAGTGGACTAGAACACTGTTTTTATTCCTTATTTTATTGTTCAGGATATTAATGTGGGATTCCCCTCTTATGCTGTGATTACCATTAATGAATAAAGAAACTGCTTTGGACCTATAGCAAGGCAGAGCTTAGCTAGGTGGGGAAGACTGGGCTGACTGCTGGGAGAAGGAAGGCGGAGTCTAGGAGAAGCCATGGAGCCACTGCCAGAAACAGACATGCCTAGACTTTGCCAGTAAGCCACTGCCATGTGGCAATACACAGATTAATAGAAATGGGTTAAACTAATATGTAAGAGCTAGCCAATAAAAAGCTAGAGCTAATAGGCCAAACAGTGATTTAATTAATATAGTTTCTGTGTGATTATTTCAGGAGTCTGGGCAGCCAGGAAATGAACAAGTGGCCTTCCTACAACAGGAAATGATTATCAGAGCTTTGCATGTGTCAAGTCTTTCTGTAGACAACTGCGCTGAACATCAAACAGGAATGTGCCAGTTTGCACAGAGGAAGTTGGTGTCCTAGGCACATTCTCCAGATTCTTTCTCTGGGACAGTAATATAGGAGCAAATGTTGTATCAAGAATACTGCCCTGTAAAAGCAGAAGACTGAAGTGGAAGGTACCACTCAAGGATGCAGTCTCTGGAGAGTCCCAGCCTTGGTGTGATCTGGACTGCAGATTGTACCTCAGAGTGAATAGCTTCCAGACACTGGCCCCATCCATCACTGGCTACAAGGAGATGTGAATTCCCAAGCACTTCCAATTCTCACCAAGTTTAGGTAAATTGGCTCCAAGGGTTGGTTCATCCCTCTGCAAAGGTCCAGGCCATTATGGACAAAGCACACATGAGCTAAGAGACAGAACACTAACTTGTAAGTAGATTCCCTTAGAATCTTGATCCCAAGGAAGCTTGATTGGAACAACGACAACATCCATTGTGACAGGACACAGCATAGCCATGTATTAGCTGCATGTCACTTAACTAATTTGTTAAGTTTTGTTGGGGAGATTTACAGATGGTTAATTAGTTCTTAATAAGTGCAGTGATGTTGGAGCCCACAAGACTCTACAGTGAATGCACAGTTGACAGACCAATCGGCAGATTCATGGGAATTATATACTATACGTTCACGTTCACATGGAATAACCCCTTTTGCAGAGCTGCAGAAACACTTGTCTTTTGGAAAAGTCAGTCATATCTGTGAAAACCTTGTGAAGCCGTGATTCTTCCCTTTAAAATGGGATTCTTTCCCAAAACACCTCAGTAGTGTGACTTCTACACACTCAACGGAGTGATCTTGCTCCATTTCACCATACTGTGAGGCTTTGGAGCAATGGCATTCACTCTTTGTTCTAACAATCAAATTTATGTAAAGTCAATCTTATAAAATTACCTGCTAACAGATCACATAGAAATTTCTAAAGAAGACAGGCACTGAGCAGGAAGGTAGTGCCCCACCTTTGCTAATAAACAGATCTGGGCATCCTCAAAGATGGTTATCATAAAAGAGATTGGGTGAAGAGAATGGGTGAACCCAGGATCCAGAGACGTTTAGTAACTTTATTTAATGGTTTGAAATGTCAGGTATTTCCCCTTGGAAATACCTTTCCTGGGTCCTGTTACCTGTTCCAGAGTACTGTTTTGTCAGGTTCTACCTGCCCCTTTTTGTGATTTTGATATGCATATTATCATTGTCCTTGCCTATGGAATTTTCCAACTGTGTTTGTGAAAACTAGAAACCTCATGGAGATCAGCCCTTATTTTTCTTCTTCTCCTTGCTACTTCTACTTCTTCCCCTTACTCTCCTCCTTTCTCCTCCTTATTCTTTCACTCATTTTTCTTCTTCTCTGTGTCCCCTTTACCTTCACTTTCTCCTCTCACATGAACAATAAAGAACTTGCAGAGGTAACGTGCTTGAGTTATTATTATTTTTTTTATCCTCAGGTCCTTGCCTGCCATAGACATCCATTCTGAGCCCTGAGGTGGTACTGAGGCTGGTACTCAAGGCCCTCAATACAGTTTAATCTTGTGTAAACAATGTCTACACCCAGGATTTCATTAGGGTTGAGTCTACAGGAGAAGGTAGGTCCTGTGGAAATGGAACCATGTTCTTGTGGTTTAAATAGCTCCTAAGTTCTCTAAGTTTCTCTATCAGTTTAGCTCTGACAATCAAAACATGTCCCAAGAAGTCACCCATGCCCCATAGACCAGGCTGCTCTGTGATGTCAGTCAGCTCATAGGTTGGGAGAACTGGGGAGGAAAGACAAAATGTGGTAGAAAATGGAGTATATGTCTACCTCACATCCTATTGTAAATGTTGGGGTTCCTGATTCAGCAAGAATATTCTTATTGGATCTGCAAGAACTCAGCACACCAGGGCTAAAAGTGGGTGTCCCCAACTTCTGTGTAAAGAGATGGATTGGTCCCCTGGGAATACACCCCATGCCCCACTGCCTGTCCCTGAGGGCCAGCATCACTGTGAGTGCCTGGAAAGTTCACACGCCTCTATCACGATAACACTCACTTCTGTCTTTCTTCTCCAACATGATCAATTTCATTTTCTCAAAAATTATACTGCTTCCTAGAGTCAGAAATGGAGAGAGAGGAGGCAGCTGTGATCTGAGAAGAACATGGAATTAACTGGGTTCAAAAGCTTGTCAAGTGCCTCTAACTACAAATACTTAGTTTTAAATGATGAGCTTGGAAAACTCTATTTGCTTTTTGCTTCCAGTCTCCGACTTACTTCTTTTAGAAACTCCATCTGGCTCTGAAGGGAAATATAATCCATATGTTTGAATTCCTATTAATCTAACTCATCCTCATCACACTTATGGGAGAGATTTACTGCCTGTGAACACTCCGGCCTCTTGGATAAGGTTCTGCCAGTCTCCCCTCTCTTCTTGACGTTCAGCATCACTTTTCTTCCTTATTTGTCTCTCCCTTCTGTTCTTTTGCTTTATTGCTTCATGATTCATTCCCTCTTTCTGTCTCTCCATCTCTCATTTCTTAATTTATAAAATAGTATTTTTCAATGACATAACACCATATGCATTTCATATGTATAAGCAACGCTTTCAAGTAGCTAGCTATACATTGCAGGGTGGTTTAGTCTATGGTTGTATATTCTTTAACCAACTGCCCCTATCACCCCTGCCACACTAAAAGGCACCAGCCTATGGCCAGGACCATCTGTTTTCTACTGCTCCAAGATCATCTCCCAGTTCCACCTTCGAGAGAGATCATGCAGCATTTCTTTCTATGATAATGCTCCCCATGAGAGCCATAGACTATTTAACAGGAACCCGGATACCAAGCACAGGAAACATCCCCAGAGTTTTTGATCATAGGAGTCCAAGAGACTCCCAAAACAATGTAGGCCATTGCTATTGCCCTTTATTTGATGGAGGTGGGTCTTGTATCTTATCTGTTGCTTTCATTGGTTAATAATAAAGAAACTGCCTCGGCCCTCATAGGACAGAAAATTAGGTAGGTGGAGTAAACAGAAGAGAATGCTGGGAAAAAGAAGCTGAGCCGAGGAGTCGCCATGATTCTCCCGCTCCAGACAGACGCAGGTTAAGATCCTCCCTGGTAAGCCAGCTCATGGGCTACATAGAATATTAGAAATGGGTTAGAACAATATGTAAGAGCTAGCCAATAAGAAGCTGGAACTAGCCGGGCCAGGCAGTGTTTAATAAAATACAGTTTCCATGTAATTATTTCGGGCATAAGCTAGCCATGCGGGCGGCCGGGTGCCGGGGACGCAGCCCTGCCGCTCCTAATTCAACATTTATTGCCTCCCAGAACTCGAGGGTAAGTCTCTATTACTGAAGACACCACATATTTTAGATATAGGACTTGGAGGAATCGAGCTGAAATTGATCCGGAGGTCTTCCTCTTAGAACTAGCTCTCAGAGTATGTGAGGGAGTCTGTAAACTGCCAAGGGGGAAAAAAAGCAATTTAAAGTCCTACCCAGATGTAAAGCCTTTAAACCACAATCACGGCAAAGCAAGATATACTCAAGGGTGCAATAGTGTTATTTCTATCTTGGGGTAACCAACAGCTGCCTAATTGGATTTAAGGCCAACCCTGAGGGAACTGATGCTTGGAGCAGAACACCCAGCCTATTGACCATGGCTGGTGAGGTCATGGACCACAGAGGAGAAGCTACCACTGCCATCGTCCCAGACCAGTATAATCCCCAGCCGCATTCTAAACACCTGCCTTTATGTCCACAGGTAACTGTAGCTCTCACCCCTTATCAAAGAAGCTTCTTTTTATAGCAGATAGAAACCATCACAGACATCCACAACTGGTCAAAATACAAAGGACAAGTAACTGTGGGGATCCCAGTCCCTGACTGATAGATACATCTACAACACAACCTCTACACCTAACGCTCAGGGGACCTGGTGGAGGACTGTAAGAGCCAGAGGACCAGGACATCTGCTTGGTCCCCACAGTTCCATGTGTGCTGCTGATACTAGAGTGGGAAGAACCTTGCCTCGGATCTAGAGCAGCCTAGGGTTTTAGCCACTTTTTAGGACACTAGAACGGAGTCCACTTCCTAAACAGGAACACGTGGACCTGAATGGCAGACACAGTGGTAGGGATGCTCTGCCATGCACCCCGTCTTTCGTCTTTCATCTACTAGAGATTTGTAAGGCAAGAAGTGGAAACCCCAGGGTTTCCCAAGACGGCGTCTGTAAACCAGTGGCTAAAGCCCGACTCAGAATCACAGTGCTGAGGGAAGCGATGAAGACAGACTGCTGTACAAAACAGTACCATGTGCCTGAGCTGATGGTGCTACTGCACAGCGCACGCTCCGTGAGGACACATTCAAGCCGAAGAGCACCCCGTACAACAGGAAGGAAGCTGGCGGTAGGAGCGGAAAGGGAGGAGGAGACGTTAAAAGGATGGAGCTTTTTAGAGTAATTAATGAGATAAGACGGTGGGTTTGTTTAACACAGAGAAAGTCCTCCTGCTAATGAGGCCAAACCACTCGTTTCACTGCAGCTGAAGCTAAGGGGCCCAAAGCCACACAGGACAGGAACTCGGGTTTGTTCACGAAGGCTTAGTCTTCTCACAGCCTGGGCTTCTTCGGCAACGCGTGTTTCCTCTCTGCTCTGGCTGTGTGGCCTGGGGTCTCTCCCACTGTACCCCAAGGCTGTTGATGGGCTGAGCTGTGCTTTCTCTCTCTTTCCCCCTTTGTGTTTCACTGTGCTCACCCCGGATTGACTGCATGGTCTAGATAGAACTGTCATCCCCATCCTCATGGTTTCAGACGAGAGTGTGGCTTGTTGTCCTCTGGACCTTGAGCATTTGGCCTGGGATGCATCATTTCCTTCGCCATTTATGTCCAAAAAGAACCTGAGAGGTCGTGTTGTGGACCTGCCCCTTTATTTATAAATAAGAGACATTTGGGAGAGGCCACTTCTAAATGGGATAAGGTCACTGAACTGAGAGGGCTAGAGATTGAACACAATGCCCGGTGCATGCTGGGAAGGCTACATTTTTTGTCCAGTTTAAAGAATGAA
This sequence comes from Alexandromys fortis, assembly GCF_014885135.2. Classification (NCBI taxonomy): domain Eukaryota; kingdom Metazoa; phylum Chordata; class Mammalia; order Rodentia; family Cricetidae; genus Alexandromys; species Alexandromys fortis. Next base: position 7,792,886 of record NW_026067902.1, read on the forward strand.
CTATTAACCTTGAGAAATTTTTTTTCACAACAACAACCTCCAGAGATACTTAAATAAATTCCTGATCACGTCCAGGGCAAAAGGAACCAAGCCTGAAGGAGGTCTGTGGTGAGCATTCAGGGAACACAGAGAACAGGATTTTATATGCAGTAGAATATTTTCCCAAAGATTTAGGTTTTATACTTCATGTTAATGACTCACTGTTAACTAATTTTTAACCACTCATTTCCCACAACCCATGGGTTATATGTTATTGCTGTTTGAATGTAAAATTTCTCCCATGCTCATGTGTTGCAAACCAGCTCATCAGCTGGTGAAACTCTTTAGGAAGGTTGTGGAATACTTAGGGGGTGGAGCCTCACTGAAGGTGGGGGCAGAGTGCCTCACTGGAGGCTGAGTACCTCCCTGGATGTGGGACTTGAGACCTTAGAGTTCACTGCTTCCAGACAGCCACTATCCAGGCAGTGTGGTGGGTGGGCTTCCTGTCCCTTCCATGATGGAAGATCTTGAACTGTAAGCCAGAATAAACCTTTCTTGACCACTTCTTGTGAGGTATTGGGTTACAGCCTGGAGAAAACTAATAAACAAACATACTGACAAATTCAAGAAACCACAGATTGAGAATATCAGAAAATACAGTTCCAGAAAGCTCTACAGAGCAAACCTTGATGTCCCCCTTGCTGAATCCACGAGGGTGGAGTGAGATGCAGGCACAATCTACCCCAGCCTCCTGCCGCCTCCCAGCACATTTGCCTCTTCCCAGGGATTACTGCAGTGTTGCTCACCTTGAGTCTCTACAGAGACTGTGTAGTTAGGCCTACACTGCTTGCATCCACACAGAACACCTGCATCCAGACAGAACACCTGCATCCAGACAAACACTTGCAGAGTTTTTCTTGCCCTTTTCTTAACACTGTAGCAATGTACCAAGTATTTACATTGTACTAGGCATGTAAATAATCCAGAGACCATTCCAAAAATACAAGAACATGTGCCAAGGTTACAGGCAAATGCTACACCATTGTATATAGCAGTCTAGAACACCTGAGGGTTCTTGGGTCCTCTGGAAATTGGGAGCCAATCCCCTGTGCATGCCAAAGGGATGACTGCACACGGTCTGAGGAGGAACTGGAGTCTATTCTCTTCAAGCATGCATACAGTTACTTCGGGAGTATTTATTGAAAAGACCTTCTTCTGTTTACCACAGGAATGGGCGCTTCCATGAGTAAGATTCTGTTTCTGGGCTTTGTGTTCTATTCCATAGGTCTCTCTGTCTAACTTCATTACATTCTGATCTTGATACTGTAGCTTAATAGTGGTGAAGAAGTCATAGGATGTAGAGTCTCTTTGTTCTCTTCCAAGATCACTTTAGACATTCTAGGCTTTTTGTTTCTATATATAGTTTAGAACCAACTTGACAGTTTCTGGAAAAAGAAAATAAATAAGAGAAATCCTGTTGGGATTTTAACCAAATGCTACATCTTTGAAGCTTCGACACTCATGTTTCAAATTTTCAGCCATGTGTTTAGTAACAAGTGAAACTTAGACCTAAAGGAAATCATGGGACTTCGCTAAGGCCATAGATTGTGCTGAAGCCATGGTGTCCTGCAACATCCCCACTCCCAGTTGTGCTGGTGGGCTCAACACAGTGTCTTATCCAAAAAATACTCAGTATCTCACAGATAGACCAACCCCCATGGGACTGCGGACCGTAGCTGGCAAATGCCTCCATCAGAGAAATCTTTTCTACTCACTGAATGGTTTTCCTATAGGGAAAAAAGTTAGTGTTCACATGACAAATGAATGTCTTTGTTGTCATGGAAACACATCTTCAGCATCTTGACTGGCCTCTTTCTTGAGATAGCTTTACTTCCAATTTTCCCAGGCCTGGCTGCCCAGCCTGGAGCCCACTGGGGGAAGCCAGAAGAAGAAGAAACAAAAGGTTATGTCTTCAGGCTCCACATATGAAGAAACCTTGTGGGGAAAACAGGATTCCCAGAATCTCCAAGGGGGATAGGAGGACCGGATGTCAGATTGTGAGAACTTCCTGGGTATAGGCTTGGTGCCGATATACATTGTTTCAAATTCATAATTCTTGCCCCAGATTCCTTTCCATTCATTACTCTCTCTTTCTTTATTATTCTAGTATTTAGGTCTTAAGAAAGCCAAATTGTCACCTGAGGACCTGTACACTTTGGAACCTTTGACATTCTTATCTTATGGCTCCCCAATGAGCGCCGATAATGTAAAAATTTCAAAGCACATTTGTATAGAGAACTTGGTATAGAACCGCTATTATTTGTGTCCTCTTTCAAGGGCCCACTACACCCCTGTGAGACTTGGGGCCATTTCTTTTTCACGTGATTCGTAGATGGGACATAAATGACTTCTTTGTATTTATAAAATAGCTTTTATATTTGTTGTTTGAGTTGAGGAGATAGCCCAGAGGGTAAAGGCACCTTTCATCAAGGCTAACAATCTCGGTGTGGTCCCCGGGATTCACATGGTGGCAGAAGAGAATCAACTCACTCACATTATCTTCTAACCAACACACACACAGACACAGACACACACTCTCACACACACAGACACACACACATGTAGACACACATGCAAACACACACACCACGGCATGTGCACCCCTGCACACATAAATGCAATAAGATTATTTGTTTATACTCGTGATATACTCTTTTATATCCATGAGCTATTCATTTGTATTAAGAAACTATTCCTTTTTAGTGCTTCTTCCAGGCACAACTCATAAAGTTTGGTGACCTTAATACTACCCCAAAGACTCATAAAAATCTTTGCTTGGGTGGTGTAGATTTAAAAGGTAATGTCCTTTAATATCAAGCATTCATAGAAAGACATAACAACAGGGCTGACAAGATGGCTCAGTGGGTAAACTCCGCGCTGCAAACCTGAGAGCTCTATTACCAGGACCTACACAGTGCAAGGAGAAAACCTTCCTTAACTGTCCCCAGGGCAGTTGGAACCCCAGCTGAACAAGGGATAGAAAAGCATTTCTTTCACAAGTGGAACTAACTGATCTACTTTGAATTTTTAATTGAGGTCCAAACAAAATAAAAAAGCAAACACATTTAGTTAGAATCCCCCCAGAGGAGCCTGTACGTGTTTAACCAGCAGCCCACTGCCCTGCTTCCTCAGCTTTGCTCCTCCGGCCCTGCTGTCTGCCACTTGGAATTCCTCTAGTGCCAGAACATTCCCTATATGTGGTCATTCTAGGGAGGAACAGGCTGAACTCAAAGTCACTAATTCCATCTGACAACCAGTCAGGGTTTGCAGGTCTTTATTTGGAAACTACCCCAGTCCAAAAATGTGCCAAGATCTGTTCATTCTCCCTCGGGCCATGATACCCAATCTGGGCCTCTCTACCCTGGGAAATTTTAGTGACAGGAAAGAAGCTTACGCTATATACGCTGGTCATTTAGCGTTTGGCCACACGTGCTGAGGGCTGTATGCCAACCTGACCTCCATCAGAGGAGAATCAGCTTTATGTCTCAGGGGCCAGCACAGAGACCGAGAATATCCTATACTGAGGGTACCTCCCCCACCACAGGGCCCTCTCTGACTCCCTCAACTTCATAAAGCGTTCTCACGTGTCCTGGGAAATGACTGGGCAATTATAGGATGTGTCCTTAAGACCTACGGTGGAAGGAAAGAGCTGACTCCCAGTGTCCTCTGGTTTTCACACACACTGTGGAATATTCATTCGCACACATGCACACACACACACATAAATAATCAAAAAGGTGTTCCATGTTATGAACGAAACATGGCTCAGTCGAGAAAGTGATTTTGCACAAACATAAAGACCAAGATTTGATTCCCAAAACCCACATGAAAACATCAGGCGTTTTGTACTGTACTTCTAACCGCCATGCTGGGGAGGCAGAGGCAGACCCCTGGCACTCAGTGGCTAGCCAGTGTAGCCTACTGTGCATGATTCAGATCAGCGGGACCCTGTCTCAAACAAAGAAAAAGGATAGTGTTCTGAGGATTAACTCCTGAAGTTGACTTCACATACTTGGCCATACTCACAGAACATACATGGACCCACCCAAACACACACAGAATAATGTCCAGCAGAAGAGAGGCAGGTTATAGCCATTCTGGTGGAGAAACTTTCGTTTATTAATTTAAACCACTCAATGTTTGTTGAGCATGCACACACTGTCCTAGGCACGGAGAAAGACAAAGTCTAGGATGTGGATGGGGATGAAGAATAACTAGGGCTATTGTGCCATGTAGTAAACAGGAAGTGCCATGGGACTGCACCCTGGAGACAAACAAATAAGATGGGAGGGGGCAGAGGAACCTTCCTAGGGTAGATAGCTTCAGGAGGAAAAATACCAGCTGATTCTGCAAGCAGGATGGGGTGGGCACGGCAGACTGTAGGAACAACTTATGTAAAGACATGGTCACACAGCAGGAGGCTTAATGACTAAGACAGAGTGAGTCAGAGCCTAACAAGAGGAAACAGACTTTCGTGTGTGTTTCTCAACCACTGATGTAACAAAAATATAATAGAGAGTGTACTTAAGAATTTATGGTGGTGTGGACATAATGGCATATACCTTTAATCCTGGAACTTCAGGATGAGGAAAATGGATCTTGAGTATGAGGTCTCCTTCCACTCCCCCCCTCCACTCCAAAAATCATGGTGAAAGGGTCTGCCAGCTGGTACAATGAGACAGTGCTCTAGAGAGCATCATTCATAGGCCAGTAGCATCAGCACCACCTGGGACATGTCTGAATAACATTCGATGGAACCAGACACTCCAAGGATAAATCCCACAGTGGCTTCTCGGTGTCCTATCCCTCCAGCTGATTGTGGTACAAGTTAGCCCCCTTAGATACCTGGCTACCAAATGACAATCAGTGTTACCACAGCAAAGGTCCTGATAGTGTGTCTCCTGGGTCCTTTCCACATCCCATGTTAAACATAGCCTTTACCCTGACCTCGAAGCAAGGTTCACCTCTTTCCTTCAATGTTCACACCACCAGGATTTCAGAATCAAGCCAGAGCTTTGTCCTCTGCTTCTCTGTGTCCTCAGGGCCCTAGCATTTCATTAGTCTGCACCTCGGGCTTCTTTAGCTATAAAATAGAGGTAATTGTATGCCCATCTCATAGGGTTGAGTTAAGGAAGTTAGTACAAGTAAAGTACTTTAATCACTGCCTGGCTCAGTAGACACTGTGGTCACACTTACTCACTGTAGCAATTATTCCTGTTACTTGCCTGTGACAACCTCTGGTACCACAGACCGTCCTTCCTCCTTCCAGTCTAAAACCCGACCCACTGGACATCCTGAAACACCTTCATGTTGAATTGGTCATTCCCTCTCTCCATGGGTCCTCAGTGTATCCCATGGTCATTATTACTTTAAACACTATTCTTTCGTGTCATTTAAAAACAGATAAGAGGGGACCTGTTTGGGGGTGAAATCAGGATGGTGGCGGCAGGCCCCTTCAACCACCTCCTAGGATCCCAAGATTCTCCTTGATGTCTCTTGGGAGGTAAGGAGTCCAGTGGGAATTTCTAGCTTGTGAAGTTCAAACAGCTTGTCGAATGGGCCTGTCAAGGTGCCCATTCGCTTCAAGGTCATGTTTTCTGTGAAGCAAAAATGTCTCCATTGTTGGAGCTGTTTCGGGATGGCCTTAGCCTTGATCTGAATGTCCCACCTAACTGTCAGCTGCCCGTCCTCCAAGCTAGGCCAGCCCCAGGAGGCCACTTCTTCCTTTCAACCCCGATGCTCCTTATATTTGTCAAGCATCCTCCCCAAAGGCGAGGAACAGACTCTGGGGAGCCCTGAGAAGAGAGACGCCCAGGAGAGCTATTTCCAACTGAGCGTGTCTTGGCCAGCTGCCCAGGCTTTGTTCCACTTTCTGATGTTCTGGAGAATCTTCTCATCACATCGCTAAGAAAAACACGACGAAACACTCACGTCCCCCTTCTGTTTTTAGTAACTTTTATTCTATTTTCTGATTATAAAACGTGTGGCCAATACATGGGGAGATCTATGTAAAACACAGACATTTAAGCAACGTAAGAAGCTACAATGGCGCCAAACAAAAATGAGCGTTTCTAACTCTTCAGTGTATTTCCTTTGAGTATTTTTTGCATGAATATACCCATAGTCGGTCACACAATTTGGATCATGATTATAGAACACTAAGAAACCTTAAGGATCAAACCTTTTACTAATATAATACTGTTTGTTCAATTGGCAGTACTTATTCAGTAGGCAAAGCTAACATTTATTGAGTGCTTGGTTTGTGCGGGCCTTGTGGTTGGTGTTAGTTTGTACAGTAAGGAACAGGAAGACGGTCAGCCTCACAAGAACGATACCAGTAGCACAATCACAGTCAACAATAGCAAGGATACTTTCATCAAAGAAACTTGAAAACAAAGTTGCAAAGCGTGAGGAGGGGAGGGGAGAGCACTTGCTGCCCTGGTTTTAATATGAAAGGTTCCCCCACCAGGCTCATGTGTCCCAGGCTTGGTCCCATTGGCGCTATTTCACTGCTTAGAGAGGTGAAATGCTTGAGAAGGTGGGAGCCCAACAGAATTAAGTCCTGTGAAGAGCGTATCCTGTCTCCAGCTGCTTATTTACTTTCTGCTTCTTGTTGCCATGAAGTGAGCTGCTTCGCTCTGTCAAATGTTCCCTGCCATGATGCCCACCCTCATTCCAGGCCCACAACAACGGGACCAGCTGACCCCACCCTGGAACTTTAGAACTCATGAGAAATAATAATTCTGAATCCTTGGAAGCAACAAATCCTTTTCTTGGGTTGTTTTTCTCAGGTGTTTGGTCCGGAGGCACCTACCTGTGAGGCAGCTGAGTACAGACAGAACGTGAAGTGAAGCAGGTCTGGGGACCCAAGAGCAAGCTCCACAAGGAAGTGTCGTTTCATTGCCAGACCCACGGGCTGGGTGGCTGGCAATAAGAGAAAGAGGGAAGGAGACGACCTCTGATTGGTTAGGGTTTGCAGGACTGGTCCTACAAAAACACCGCAAGCAAATGCTGTCCAGCAGCATGCACTGCTGCTCTCCTGCACAATTTTGCAGCGCTGCGTGGGTCTGGGTGATCTTATCTCAACTCAGTGGGGATGAAGCCTGAGCTCTAGGTTGCTTTGGGAGCTGCTTCAAGGATCCCATGCAGACATAAATGGCTCTGGAGATGTTCTCTCTCATGGCAGATGACAGAAAGGAAGAGGGCAAAACAAACTTCCCGTGATCGGTTCAAGCCCTGGCTGTCATCATCTGTTAGCACCCATCAGCCAGCACGCCAGGAATTTAGCCAGAAAACACATCCAATCTCCTTCAGAGATGCCCTGGAAACTTCATTACAGGAACAGAGCAGAGAACTGGAAACAAAACCACAGTCTATCCCCTAGACCAAAGATAAGGCACGAACAAAGACCCCCAAGTCAGGAGAGAACTAGGGCAAAGGCCACCGTGATGACAGGGACAATGATGGTCCTATAGAGGCAGAGAGAATATCCAATTGTTACTTTCACTGCACTGAACTATCAAACTGAACTTCTCAACAAGACACAGAGAAAAGAGATGACACAAGAAACCTCTAGGACCTGACCTTCCCAACGCCATTTTCTCATTCTTTTCTCTAATGAAATACTAGCTTTCCAAGGCTCCCTTGCAGCTAAGGATTGTCATGTGACACACTTCTGGCAAAGGAGATAAAAAGCTTTTGCCTAGTCTCTAAAGAACTTTTTGGACTATGTAGTAGAAAGGAAATACAATTTAAATTTTCTGTATTTTTTTTCTTACTAAACTCTTATCCTGAACACAAATGTGATGCCGGAAGAATGGTAGCTATGATACAATAAGCACAAGAACAGAGGGGATATTTAATAGTGAAGTGAAAATGTGCAGTGATAGGATTCATAACAACACTTTCAACATATGCCTACAGTCTAGACTGTCTATGTGGGAAGCATTCTCATGCAAGAAATATAAGCCTCTTTTGATAAAAGACATTGTTAAGTTGACTTTTATTTGTTCTTACATTAATTCTGTACAAATTATGTGGTCCAATTTATGTTCTAATGATTTGGATATTATTTCATAAGAATGACTTTTGTGAAATAGAAAAGGGAAGGAAAACAGGAGATGGTGAGTGAACTGTGTAGCAGCCCAACAGGGAGGAAAGGGAGTCTTGGCTACCGTGGAGGTTAAGATGTTAAACATTGGTTGGTGCTTTTAAAAAAAGAATTCACTTGGGGTGGCACTGAGGAGGTGGTTTAGTAGGTTAAATGTCTGCCACACAAACATGAGGGCATGAGTCTGGATGTCCAGAACTGTGTAAAGACCTGGGCATCGTGATCTGCATCTGTAGGTCCAACACTGAGGGGACAGGGACAAGCAGGCTTCAGAGCTTACCAGCCAGTCGGTCCAGCCAGTCAGCAAGCTCCAATTTCATTGAGGAACTCTGTCTCAAAAAATAATGGAGGACTATAAAAGAAGAGACCTGGCATTGGCTTTTGGCCTCCACTGCAAGCACATAGACAGAGGCATACCTGTATATACATGTGCATACACACACACACACACAGGGACAGAGAAGCAGAGAGATATGCATGCCACCCATACACAAAGAATTGGCTTAGTGCTGGAACACTTTATAATAGGGCCATTAGTTCCGCCTTTCTGGCTACGGTGGAAGGAGCATGGGGAAGGTTTCAATCACTGCTGTCTGGCTGACCACTGCATATCCTACTTTATGTTCTTCACTTAGACATAAACGTTCCCATCAGTAAACCACGTCTCTCCCCAATTGTCCAGAGATTGGTCACTTACGTCTGGCACAGGTTGAGGAGATGGTCTCAGTACACAGTGTGCCAGAGCAAAAGTTTCTGTGAGCATGAGTGAGGTGGGGTTTAGGGTGCCACAAGTGTTGATAGGCATCTGTCCTGGCTAGTTTTAGGCCAGCTTGGTATAATCTAGAGTCATCTGGAAGGAGGGATCCTCAATTGAGAAAATGTCTCCATAAGATCCAGCTGTCGGGCATTTTTGTGATTAGTGATTGATGGGAGAGAACCCACTCCACCGTGTGTTGGCGGTCCTGGGATCTACAAGAAAGCAAGCTGAGCAATCCAGTAAGCAGCACTTTTCCATGGCCTCTGCATCAGCTCCTGCCTCCAGGTTCCTGCTCTGAGTCCCGGTCCTGACCTCCTTCAGTGATGAACAGTGATGTGGAAGCACAAGCCTAACAAACCCTTTCCTCCCAGTTTACTTCGGCCGTGTGTTTCATCACAGCAACAGTAACCCTGACTGAGACACCATCTCTGGTGGCCAATCAGAGCTGCCTAATATTTTGTTAATCTATTCCCAGGTAATGGCACACACCTCTTTTATTATAGGACAACCTTCACTTGATATGGTATAAAAACTTCTAACAGTTGCCCCCATGTCAGATTAGAAGCCTTTTCAGCTGGGAGAGCTTTGCCTGCACTCTTCTCAAGACAGAGGACCTCCTCTGAGGCTCCCACCTCTAATTTCTTTGGAAAATACTCTTCAGGCCTCATTTCTATCCACAGGCGTTGAGTCAACACCCTGAAGACAAGGCCGTGTTTTCTGTCAAATAACAAAAAAAGGCTTTTGGAGATCAGGCACGCCCAAGGCGGAGTCTTCTGTGAGAGCCTACTTTATCTAATTAAAGAACTCTCCCACTTGATCATTGCTGTTAAGGTATTTGGAAATACCTTGAAAGCCTCTTAGTGAGATTTTTGAAATCTAATTTTGACAGAATCCAGTCATCCCCCCCAAAGAATTAATGTTGTCTTTGTCTGTGGTGGAAGTCATTCAACTTAGCTTGAACTCTACATGAGGACAATTGTTATAGCCCCAGAAACAAATATATCCCTGATTGTTCATTTTCTTGTTGAGTTATCTGGCCCCTTTTCCTGGAAAATTCAGTGGCCTTGAGAGGCTAAGGACATTTTGGATTCTGGTGGTATTTTAGTTTGAACTTTCCTTGATAGGGTTACATAGCAAAATGTCATCTACACATTTGTAGAATGTCGTCTTCTGGCAAAAGTAAGTCCCTAGTGTCTTTTTCTAGTATCCCAATGGAAAGATCAGGGCCATCCTGAACCCTTAAAGGAGGGCAGAGCGAGTACACTGTTGGCACACTGTGGTCACTGGATGCTCCCGTTCAAATGCAGGCAAGTACCAAGAGTCAGAAAGAAATATAAAGGGGGCATCTTTTAGGCGTGACACTTGGGGCCTGACAAAGAAGGATTTAGTGATGACCCGCCAGCTGATCCAGTGGAATTATTGTCTCTTCGACAAACCTGCAGTCTACACCATGAGGAATCCCCCATTTGACTTGATTACTTGAAGGATTCGTGTATTACCTGAAGACTGGCAAGGGACCAGTAGACCATGTTTTAGAGAATTTTCAGTGATAGGTTCTTGTTCTAGCATCCCCTCCTTTTTAATTTTATTGATTTTATTGAGCTCTACATTTGTCTCTGCTCCCCTCCCTGCCTCGCTCCTCCTCTTCATCCCTCTCCCAAGGTCCCCATGCTCCCAATTAGTTACTCAGGAGATCTTGTCTTTTTCTACTTCCCATGTCGATTAGATCCATGTACGTCTCTCTTAGTGTCCTCGCTGTTGTCTAAGTTCTCTGGGATTGTGATTTGGAGGCTGGTTTTCTTTGATTTATGTTTAAAAACCACTTATGAGTGAGTACATGTGACAACTGTCTTTCTGTGTCTGAGTTACCTCACTCAAAATGATATTTTCTAGCTCCATCCATTTGCCTGCAAAATTCAAGATGTTGTTATTTTTTTCTGCTGTGTAGTACCATTGTGTAAATGTACCACATTTTCCTTATTCATTCTTCAGTCGAGGGGCATTTAGGTTGTTTCCAAGTTCTGGTTATGACAAACAAAGCTGCTATGGACATAGTTGAGCACATATCCTTTGTGGCACAATTGAGCATCCTTTGGATAAATACCCAAAAGTGGTATTACTGGGTCTTGAGGAAGGTTGTTTCCTAATTTTCTGAGGAATAGCCACACTGACATCCAAAGGGGTTGTACCAGCTTGCATTTCCACCAGCAACGGAACCTCCTGAAACTGAAAAACTGTAAAGCAAAGGACATGGTCAACAAGACAAAATGACAGCCTACAGAATGGGAAAAGATCTTCACAAACCCCACATCAGACAGAGGTCTGATCTCCAAAATAAACAAAAAAAAAACCTCAAGAAATTGGTCATCAAACGAACAAACAACCCAATTTAAAAATGGAATACAGACCTAAACAGAGAATTTTCAACAGAGGAATCTAAAATGGCTGAAAGACACTTAAGAAAATGATCAAACATCCTTAGTCATCAGAGAACTGCAAATCAAAACAACTCTGAGATTCTATTTTACACCTGTAAGAATGGCCAAGATCCAAAAACACTGATGACAACTTATGCTGGAGAGGTTGTGGGGAAAGGGAACACTTCTGCATCCCCTCTTATGAAAACTTTTCTACTGGAATAGCTTACCCCAGGCTCTCACTGGATTTTGACTGGGCTAACAGATTTGACTCCACATGGCATCCCTGTATCCCAAACAGCTTTGTTCGAATTCCTCAGGGCACTGCTGAGGCTGGGTCTACCATAACTCTGGGGTTATTGCAGAGTTGCTGGATGGCCCCTCAAATTTAAGGGATAACCAGGAACATATTTTAAAACCTGGCCTTCTAATTTTCACAGTGCTAGGTAAGTAAAATACTGAAACTAGGGAATTCCTTTATCTTTACTATGTTTATATATTGGGATGAAAGATTTCTAGGAAAAGAGACAAGAGTTAAATAATTGGCCCTGGTATCTGCAAGCATTTGCCTTGTCTAGGGCAACTCAAGGCCCTTCAACAGAGATTTAGCTGTCTGGAACCAGAGTCAGTCTGTCCTCAGGCACTTTTGCTCCTATAAGGAGGCCATGATGTTGGGGATTTGCCCCTCTCTTCTCTGAAGATGGGGACATTGAAGGCCAGGCCCTTGGGTCCTTATATGGCTGCAGAGATGATCTAGCATAGTTGCATGTCCGATGGGCTGAGGTTTTACAGAGACCTCTTACGGGAATTCCTCAGGGAAACAGGTTGAGCCAAGAGGATCTTCAAGTGCAAACACAACGATGTGGTCCCCTTTGTTCTCCTCTCTTCCTGGTATGCTTCCTCCAGATCTTCGTTATGGAGCGCTGAGAAGGCAGTGTCTAGTAGCTGAGCCTGAGCGCTCTGAAGTCCCATCTGCAGTTTCTCAAGCTTTCTACTGATGTCAAGGGCTGGGCACTAATAAAATGCTGGCTTTAAAGGGCTTGTCCTTGTCCTTTAGGAAATGAGGAATCAAATTGGAGATTCCCTCAAAGATTAAATGAGCCTGTTAAAAAATAAGGCAGGATTTTCTTTCCTTTCTTGAGTGCGCTCCATGACCTTGCCATGGTTAATAGGTTTACTCCATCTCTTCAATACAGCTGTCTGTCATCATTCTATGGCTAGGACTCCAATTAGTGAGTTCTGGACCTGGGATGACCTGTGCACTTGGCTGATGGACATGAGGACTTTGAATAAATGACCCATCTGCATCATCTCTGTTGTCCCATGGGGTACAGCAGGTAACCTAGTACAGTAGTCTATAAATAGAGGTCTCTCCATGCACACTCTTGGGATAAAGTTAAGGTCTGGAAATTACTGGTAAATCCGATGGATCCTCAGAGAAGAACCCATGCTCCCTGCGTTGCTAGAGATCTGTGACTGAAAAGGGGTCTCCGACTAGGGTCACCTCTGTAGATCCAGGCACGTCTCTTAAGAGAAGAGTCATAGTCATTGGAGAAGGTGGTCCCCAGGAGGCTCCACTCCCAGCACATCCTAGATTCCCCTTTTTCTTGTGACTTGGAGTTAATGGAAGAATGTGGCTGGTGGGGGTGCAGGGGTGGCCAGAGCCCTGAGGGTGGGAGGAGACACTTTTTTAAAAAGTAGGGTTTGGACGAAGACAGGGTTTATCCAGGATATTATAAATTTCTTCTTTTGGTTTCTCTTTCCATAGCCCCCATTCCTGGTATAGAGCTATGAAAGTCTGAATATAAGGTGCCTTAGGCCATTTCCCTTGTTTTCTACAAAAAATAACTAGTGGTAGACTGGTGTTTTAATTTAAACTTTCATTCTTTGGCCAGATTCCCTTATTACCCAGCTTGTATCAAGGCCAATCAGTCTTAAGTAAAACATTAATCTCTCTTTTTTTCTCTTTCTTTCTCCCTTTCTTTCTTTTTCCCTTTCTTTCTTTCTTTCTTTCTTTCTTTCTTTCTTTCTTTCTTTCTTTCTTTCTTTCTTTCTTTCTTTCTTCCTTATCTCAGTATCACACTTATCCCAGTTCTTGAGGATTCACTGTAGTTGGAAATCCAAGAACACTAAAGGTGAATTCCTAAGCAGGAGAGGGAGAGAGGTATTGGACCTCCTCAGGCTTCCCTCAGACCCTCCCAATGCTGTACCACCTCTCAGCAATGACCACATGTGAGGCCAAGATGACTCTCCTCTCCCATCATCTCCCAGGCCCTCCTGACACAGCATGACCTGTCAGCAATGACCGTGTGTGTGCATGTGTGTGTGCATGACTGTGCATGTGTGGTTTGCACTGAGCTATCTGATTCGGGTGTTGCTTTTTGGTGAATCCCTGAATCACCTGCATCTGCATCATGGATGCTCGAGTCTCTTCTATACAAACCGTTAGTCCCTAACTCCAGGCTGAGAAATTCTACTTGGATGTCTTAAATACACACCAAGACTGTAGCAAAACCCCCACGGTAGATGCAGTCAAGCTCATAACTGACAAGGTTGGCTTGAAGATTTTCATTTTGTGGAGTTTTAACAATTTTTATGTTACATATCTCAGGCTATGTTTATAATCAGACGTCTAAGTATTCAGTGTTGAGAGGACAGACACTGTTATTCAAGTTAGAGACAGTTTTATATCCCCATTATAATAACAGTTACTAAAATCCATCATTTGAGCTCATAATGTGATCTAAGCCAAGTCATCTTGAGTAGCCAGCGTCATCCGAGGTGGAACATGAGCCACCAGTGCAGCACGTGGGTGTTAGGAGCTGAAGTCTTCAGGGTCAAGGTGAATCTGTGTTAAAATTTCAGTAAGGCTGAATGACTAGAACTTCGGGGATTGTGGAGAGTTGGCATGTTGCAGGTTCAGAGCCAGATTAACCCATCTTTATCACTTAATTGCCATGCATTGTACACTTCTATACATGGACAATACATGGCAGATCCTTGTGATTCTCAGTTTGGACATCTGAATTGTACAGCTTTAGCTTCTACCATCCCAAAGGTCAAGAATGTCATCAGGTAGCTTCCGAAATCGCTGCCGGAAGTGTCACCTACCTGATGTCCCACCAACATGTTTTTAAAATGTCTTGACTTATGTTTCTTTGTTCTGTTACTCTTAAAACTTCATCACACCGTTAGCACATTGGAACACAGACACTGAGGTTAACTGGATCTGTGCTCCTGGTCCTGGGTCAGTCATGTTTGGCTCCAGAATAAACTCTCTCTTATTCCCTTGTTTCTGCGTGGACAGTGTTAATTATTGCGTGGGTGATCTACTGGGCATTTGATTCACGAGTTCTTTAGCTGAAGGGCGCAGTGCTTGCATAGATTAAGGGCAGAACTCTTTGCATCTGTAATTACAGCTCTAAATGAGTCGGCTGCCAACCAGGGCCACACACTGGGGTTTGTGCCCAGGGACGGAGCTGGAGCAGTAGGGGCTGCTTAAGTGGGAGGAATGGAGTCAGTGCGAGCACATAAGCTCTTTGCAGGTTGGCTAATTTGAACAATATCATGGGCAAATATAGTTGGTATCAAGCTGTCTGATTCTTGGAGAGCCAGGTCAGAAAAGCATTTATATGTGGGGGAGGGTAAAATGTATTGGTGTGTGTTATGAATGTTCTTCTGTGGTGTGTGTGTGTGTGTTTTTTAATGTGTGGTATGTGTGGCATGTGTGTGGGGGGTGTAGGTGTGGTGTATATGTTGTCGGTGTGATCTCTCTGTGTGTGATGTGTGTGTGTGATATGAATGTGTGTGTGGTGTGTGCGTGTATGGTGTGTGTTTGTGTGTGTGTGGTATGTATGTGATCTGAATGTGGTGTGTGTAGTGTATGTGGTGTGCATGTGTGTATGTATGGTATGTGTATGTAGTGTGTGGTATGTGTGTTGTATGTGGTATGTGTGTGGGGGGAGGTGTGTGGGTGTAGGTGTGTGTTTATGTAATGTGTGTGTACATAGTGTGTGTGTGGATGTGGTGTGTGTGTGTGGTGTTAGGGATCAGAGCAAGAATTTTATGCATGCTAGGCAAGCACTCTATGTCTAAGAGAAACACCCAGTCAACACAAGGTAGCATGTTTTGCTTTTGTTTTTGTTTTTTTAAGATAAAAAAGTACAACTTCATCTCAGCATGATGAGAAACAGTGATTGGCTTAGAGTATGGTCACATGACTTTGAGAGCAGTGGGGGATTTACAGTTATAAAAGGACAAAGAACAGCACATATAGGCAAGTCTCCTAGAGTTACACATATCCACTTCTCATTGCCACCGGCTGCCCAAATAGACCATCATATCCACATTTCCTGCTTCATCTCTTTCCCCATCTGCTATGAACTGAATGTTTGTGACCTGTCTTAGTCAGTGTGCTATTGCCGTGAGGAGACACCATGACCATGGCAATTGTAATAAAAGAAAGCATTTAATTGGGGCTTGCTTACAGTTTTAGAGGTTTAATTCATGATTAGCCTGGCAGGAAGCATGGCAACACACAGGCAGACAAGGTGCTGGAGAAGTAGTTGAGAGTTTTACATCCTGATCTGCAGGCAGCAGGAAGAGAGAAAGACGCTGGGCCTGACTTGAGCTTTGGAAACCTCAAAGCCCACCTCCAGTGACACACGTCTTCCAACAAGGCCATAATCCTTCAGACCTTCTCAAAGAGTTCCAATACCTGGTAACTAAGTACTCAGATATATGAGGCTATGACAGACATTCTTTTATTTATTTATTTTTTTGAGCTTCTTTTTTATTTTTCTTCCTGTCTTCCCACTCCTTCCACCTTCTCCCCATCCCACCCTGTATCTACTCCTTAGAGAGGGTGAGGCCCCCTTGGGGAGTCAACAAAGTCTGTCACATACATCACTGAAGGCAAGACCAAGGCCAACCCCCCACCCCTGTATCTATGCTGAGCAAGGTATCCCTCCATAGGGAATGGGCTCCAAAGAGACAGTTCATGCACTAGGGATAAATACTGGTTCTACTTCTAGTGATGAGGGCCATTCTTAATGAAACCACATACCAAGTTTCATCTGTCTATAGAGGCCCATTAATAAATATTTCTTTACATTTTCCCTTCATTTACCCCCAAACTTCTTACTCAAATTCCACTGGTTTCTCAGTCTGAGAACCACAGACTGATCATATGTTAATGACCCACATTCCATTGTCTGTGGCCTCTTGATAAATATTCTTTTCTGATGCCTCCTGAACCACCTCAGTCCCCTTATATAGAGGAACAGATAGAAGTTATGCCATTGTACAGACAGAAAAACTGAGTCCTATGGAAAGGAAGGAATTACCTTAGGTTTCCCAGATCCTTTCTTGCAATGGTGCAACAAGTTCCCAAATCATTTGTCCTTAAATGCATCTGAATCCCAAGGCTGCATCTCAGGGCACAAACCCCATGGATGTAGCAACTACGAGTCACCTAAAGAATTCTCATGGAGTTAGACACAATGGAATCCATCATAACTCAGCAAGATCTCATTTCGAGTTCAGGGTTTTATTATCCTCCACGGGTATCTGGGACTAGCAAAAATTATGATACTAAGAAGTCAAATAATGGTTTTTCTTCTCTTCTTTGAAAGGGCATAACATTTCTCATTACAAATAGGAGGCGTCGCTGTCTCAGAAAAAATTGCTTTGTGGGTAAAATTATCAAGTGACAGCTCCTGGCCCAGTCTTTATCCATACTCCAGAATGCCTGGATCAGTTATATCTGATGAGAAGAGATCACGTGGTTCCTCCACAACGTTTATTTCTGAAGTTCTGCCTCCCCTAAGCACACACAGAAGCATAAATGGGGAGGGCAAATCTCAAGGAAGGAAACTATTCAGTTATAGCATCCCTGCAGATTTAGTGTGGCCCACAATGATGGGGACTGTTGGCTACTAGAAGCTTCTTTATTTTTAAGTGAGTTTGTTTCTTGACAATTTTACACATGTATAAACTGCATTCTGATTATTATATGCCTTCCAATCTCCCTCCTGCTCTTGTCTGCTCCCACAAATCCTCTTTCTATATTCATGACATTTTTGTTGTTATTGTTTTGTTGGTTTGGGGGGGTTGTTTCATTGTCATTGGTTTGTTTTTGAGACTCTCCGAGTTTAGCCAGGAATATCCATGTAACTGGAGTTAGATCTGGTGGGCTCCTCATTGGGCCCACAGCTAGAAACAAAGGCTGCTCCACTCTCAGAATCCATCAGCAGCCCACAGTTCAGAAGGAAGCAAGAAGGCCCCACAAGCTCCTCCCCATCTCTGACTGATGGGTAACTGTTGAGAGACCCGTGACTGTCCTGGCTGCACCACCATCTCCCTGTCTAGTGGCTAGTACATTCTTCCCACCATCTCTCTTACAATGTCCCCTGAGCTTTGAGCATCAGGGACCTCCCCCAGTCCATCACTCACAAGTCTTACTGCTGGCAGAGGGGATGATTTGCCTAAAAGGTGGAGAATGAAACTCAGGACAGCACCGTCTCTGAGGGCACTGGGTCAAGACCTCCAGGGACTGACTTCGTGGTTTACTTTCCTTACACATTTAAACATAGTAGAACTTGTGACCTTTACAGTAAGAATGAATTCTATTGGCTGATAAACAGAGCTCAGGGCCAGGGCCTAAGAGGAAGGACCCAAGGGTAGATTCTATTGGTGGAGGATGACAAGTACATGGGTCCTCCATCATAGGGATGTGCTCAGTTCACTGCAGGATCATGGTATGAACAATGCTCAGGATATTGGGGGATTCAGATGGAGACAATAGAAGAGCAAAGAATCACCAATTTGATGCTTACTTTTCACTCTGGTGTTCTGGTGACTAAGCATCATTCATTCTTCCATTGAAGAAAATAGGCCTGAATGATTGACAATCCTAGTTCATCCGATGCTTATTCTAAGCTGTGCTTCCTACATTAGACGATGCGGTATAAATGTCCTGTGTAGGGATGAACACTCAGCCGTCACTCTCAGCATCCTGAACATCCATGCGTCTGTGCATTCACTGCCGTTCATTGCAAAGAGGGGTTTCTGTGGGTAAAGCTGGGGTGTAGCATCTGTTTATGGGCATACATATAAATATTCAGAAGGCAGCTTGGCACAACAACGGTTTAGCTAAAAATCAGTTCACCTCTAGGGCCTAAGGCCTCTTTAGACATGGGATTCTTCTGAACCAAGTTTACAGTACCAGATACCAGTTTCCTTTCATGAAGTGGGTGCCACAGCCAGTCACAGAGCTGTTAGTTGTTCCCCACAACAGTGATGCCATTAATACACCAGTGGACGCATCTTACCCGGCAAACACTCTCAGAGGTCTCATTCCTCTGAGCTTTCTTCAGGCCTCCATTAAGTGCAGTAAGCAGGAGATACTAAGTCTCCTATTCTGGAAGTGGAAAAATAAGTCCATAGCATATGACACCTCACTACATGTTTTCTGCCTCTCGGGCTTCATGTAGGACCTTAGAGTGGCCCTCCTCCCTCTTGGATTTCTTGGCCATAGGGATTGCATCTTACAGTACAATGGGAAAGGCTCTGGAGATCTGGTTACAAATCCCATCTTTGCCACTGATTGCTGAGGAGTCTGAGGGATCTTGCTCACGTCTTTGAGGTCTGCCAACTTCCTTTCTGCACCATCGGTGCAAGGACAGCAGGGACAATTGATGACTCTGGGACATTCAAGCTTAAAGATGTTGCTTAGAAACACCAGGCTGAAGTGGGTAGCTGCCATTTCAGCTGCCCCGAATCTGTCCAGGTTTGTTTTCCATGGACCGGTGGGAGGAAATTAGGGCTTTCCTTCCTCACAGTTAAATATGAAGTCAGCTCAGGATTTCAAGTCTAAATAGAGTGATCCAAAGTCCGATCTTCCTTTGGAGTTGTCTGAACAGGACAGGAATAGCAGAAGAGGGTGGTAGACATTGTGGCAAGAGAGATATTGTGGGGTGGGGTGTCTATTGAGGCAGGAAATAGAACATTTGCAACTGGTACCTTATGCAGCTCCTCTGTCAGCTCTTTGGATTCCTAAGTCTTCTGGGAACTGCCCAAAGGCTCTAAAAATTCCTCCCAAGCTTAAGTTAATTAGGAGCTGTTTCTATTATTGCCAGCCAACAGTTCTGAGTCATAGGCTCTCAAATGGAGACAGCGCAAAGCTAATTCTTAAAACATGAATTAAGTTAAAACCTGGGCAGTGGTGGCACATGCCTTTAATCCCAGCACTCATGAAACGGGAGGATGTGTTTCTCTGTGAATTCAAGGTCAGCCTGGTCTACAAAACTAGTTCCAGGCAGCTAGGGCTACACAAAGAAGCTTTGTCTCGAAAAACAAACAATCAACAACAACAACAACAAAAAACCAAAGAAGCAAAAAGTTAAAAGCATTTCTCAGTCATAGGTCAAGTAGGAAATGCATATTTTGCATCTTCACAAGTTGACTTGGCCATGTGTGATGACCAGCTCTACTCTAATGTGACACATCCTAGAATCACTAGGGAAGTTCCTGCCCTGGCTTCCCCACAGTGAGGAACCACAACATCAAATTGATGCTGAAATAAGCTTGCTTTTTGTGAAGGTATTTTTTCACATCAACAGAAATGAAACTAGAACAAGCACCATAAACATGATTAGCTTCTGTTCACACAAAGTCAAATGATAAGCAGCATCTTGAATATCTACAGATGTGTAAGATCTAAACCCAGCTAATGAACCCCTGTTACAATATGTCTTAGTTAGGGCTTCTATTGCTGTGAAGAGAGACCATGACCACGACAACTCTTATAAGGAAAAACATTTCACTGAGTGACTTCCAGTTTCAGAGTAAGTTTAGTTCATTATCATCATGATACCGATAGTTCGGTATCATCATCGTTATCATCAATGGAGGGACATGGAGAGACACAGAGATACGCAGGCCAACATGGTGCTGGAGAAGGAGCTGAGAGTGGAGAAGATACATCTTGATTTGCAGGCAACAGAAAGTGGTCTGAGGCACTTGTTGAAATAAGAGTGGTGGCGGGGCTGCGTCCCCAACACCCCAGCCGCTTGGCTAGCTCACGCCCGAAATAACAACACACAAACTGTATTCATTTAAAGAACTGCTTGGCCCATGAACTCTAACCCTTACAGGCTAATTCTCGCCCCTGGACTAGCCCATTTCTAATAATGTTTGTAAGCACGCCAAGGTGCGCTTACCGGGAAGATT